>NC_045957.1:44185154-44334868 GCF_010909765.2 Amblyraja radiata | reverse complement strand
TTACATTGACCTCCTAGGACCACGTGTTGACCATGCTGCGAGTTTGAGTCGAGCGCAAACTTTTCTAAACTCGTAAATTAGATCCCCGCAATGGGACAGGCCCTTAACAATCTCCCATCCTGCAATTAATGTTAGAATGATTCCATTCCCTAAGAAGCAGATGGATATTCTTCCTGCTTGATGTTTCCCCACTCTCTTACTAACTCTATCATTGTATGTGCCAATTTTGCCAGAAAATGCTTGCTTATCGAAGTAAATAAACTCAGGAATACACATTGTTCAAGAATGAAAAGAGAACTGAAAGCCTGGTAAGGGTTGAGATGATTGGCTTGGAATATATATCTGTCTTCAAATTAAGATATAAAAAACAGAATTTTAACAGAGTGGTGAGAGGAGTTAGAAGATGTTTTTGGAGTTGATAAACATCAGAATCTAATCTTGTGTTCAAATACAATACCAAGATTACAGGCGATCTCATTTAGCCTCAGGCAGTTACCATGGAACAGAATGGAATTTGTGGCAGGACTGAAAAATATTTATGCAATAACATTGCGGTGCTATTTAAAATAGACATAACCTGAAGCCTTGGTGCCCTTCGGGAAATTTTACCTGACTTTTTGGTGGGGTATTTGCTGCAGGAACTTTTTCCTTCCAATAGAAAATACCTCAAGGACAAACCCATTAGTTCAATGCCCAAACTTCATCTAATGCACATAATGCCGTCCATCCTCTCTGCCTTCAAAATGCCAATTCATTTTTCACAGAACATGATGGATTTTACTATTTAGAGATAAAATGATCAAATCCTCCATCTTCATGAATTCTTTATGCCGTAAGGCCACTGGATCAAAATGAGTAATGGTGTGCTTGACCCCATTAAAACCAAAAGGTAGGAATGTGATATTTAAACTGAGCAGACTGGGTGCTTAAGACAATAGAAAAAAGTTCCAAGTACCACATCTCAAAAAAAAAAATAGAATCCCAAATTTCCTGGAATGTGATGGTATTTCCTGAAATGTGCTAAGCCTTCCCCAGCTGCGCATGTGCGACTGCTGCCCCAAATGCGTACGAGCGGATACTGGGCCCACTGTGCACGCGCAGCGAGACAGCGTCATTTTGCGTCCCTACCGCGTCACCACCGCCATTTTGAATTGTGATACGGCTGACGGGCCTCCTCTAACTGCGCAAGCTCGGATGATCGTAAATATACTTTTCCCCAAATCATCCTGCGCGCCGGATTGGACCCCTTCAAATGGGCCGGATGTGGACATTTCCCGAAATTATTTATTATTTAATTTCCCTTAAATTACCCGAAGTCAACCAGAATTTCCCGAATTTCGGGTGATTTCCTTCAAAGTGGAAACACAGAAGTAACATCTCACTGCATAGTCATACAGCACAGAAACAGGTCTTTCAGCCCAACTCATCCATGCTATCAAGATGCCCTTTCTAAGCTGGTGCCATTTGCCCACATTTGGCATATAAATCAACTAGCACAGTTAACAGTTAACATGTTAAGTTCAGGATGAAACCATCAAGTAAGGTTTTTATTGTCATCTCAGTGTGGAACTGTGAGAGGCAGCAACATTCCTGAGGCTTCCACATTAACACAGGGTCCGCAAGCTTCCTTCCATGCCATAATTTACCTGAACATCAGAGCTATTGTTGCAACAGCCTGAAACACAGCAGGTTCAGATCAGTGAGCTGAAATAGGGCATCAAGATTTGAAGACTGTGCATATTAAAGATGAGGGCCAAAAACCTTTTCTTTCCTTGGCATTATTAACAATTAATCTTATTGTAAAATATAACAGTGGTGCTAATTGAAAATATATAAGAAACTCTGAAAGTAAACTACTGTCTCTGCATTCTGACCAATTATCTGCTGTCAGATGTTTTGCAAAAATTACAATCATATTAGTGAATACTAATTGTAGCCCGAAATTATTTTCCCTTACCAAAGAATTCAACTGGAAATATTGTTTTGACACCAGAACTGAATATTAAATATCACTCTATAGCCGCATTGTTTCTGGCAATCCATGCTTAATTTAGATTTTATGCATGCTTCATGTTATTTGTTTGCCAGCAGTTTACCAGCAGAGGAAACTGCTGGTAAACAAATAACATGCCTGCGACTATGGTGGAACTTTCTTCCAAGTGCTGGGTTCCGCCAGCATTTTGGTTTAGGCTCAAGATTCCAGCATCTTCAGTCTCTTGCATCTCTGCTGAACTTTTTTCCTTTCTTGGCACCACCACCCCTGACTTCACCGCAGCATCTTTATTCCATTAAACTTTCTTTAACAACCATACATTTGTGATAGCAAATTGAATTCCTTGATTTCTGGTATCTTAATCCTACCAGCAACAGATGTGTGTAAATGTTCTTAATGAAAAGAATATTATGAATATCATGACTCTTACTGCCACTTACCCATCTGTGGGTAAGCCATTTCTGAATCTAAAACTACCAAGTCAACGTGGATCCCTTGCATCTTAATATTCTGTATCGGCCTACCAAGAGGCACCCAGCACCACCTTCTTCTTGATCTTATAATACCTTAGCAATATTATTATGCCCCACACTGATCTGACTATCATCCATGTCCTTCGGGAGTAACTCAGCGGGTCAGATAACACCTCTGGAGAACATGGATAGGTGAAGTTTCGGAACAGAACCCAGTGGAGAGAATTCTCACCTGAAACTTCATATATCCATGTTCTCCAGAGATGCTGACTGACTCCCTGAGTTACTCCTGCATTGTGTCTTTTTTTTATTTTTATAAACCACCATACCAATGGACACTATTAATTTAGCACCTTGCCTACGTCCTCAGACTCCAAGCACAAATTCCCCTCTTTATCCTTCTTGTGATGGTTGATATATCTTTCTCTTTTCCCTTTCTATGCTACAAGTTTAAGCTTTACATGCTCTTGATCACTTAGAATCAATATGCCTTAAAGTCCAATGAGTCATGGCTTCTGGAGACTGACTGCACACTCTGGCCCCCATGACCCACCTATTAACATCTTTTAGTGGAGCAGATCAGCCTTCCCTGGGAGGCTGAGAGGTCTTAATTTTACTGTTATTGCAATTTTCCCTTGTTAATGCTATGTTTCAGAATCTTGTAGTTCCAACCTACCCCTCATGTTTGTTATGTGTCAGTTACAATTTAAAAATGATGAATTCATAAATTTGAATGACAATCAAGGCAGTCAAGCAGAATTCAGATATTAATATATTAAGATGTTACAACAGAGCTACACTTGTCAGTGCATTCTGGTGAGTTGCAATTAAATTACATATTCAGAAAGGGATTACATTTCAGGTGGTAAAATATGAATTTCAAAACGTTGTCATGTTTGTCTTCAAAATCAGCTTGCAGTTTCTCCACTGATCTCAAGATGACACTCTCCACTCTAGGACATCTGAGATATTCTCTTTCTTCAGTAAACATGGTTTACCACCAACCCCCCCTGCAGTTGTAGATTGAACCATTGTAGCTCTTCATTCACCTTCATCCCCCTGGTCTGAACAAGGATAGAGTTGCCCTAGTCTTCATCTTTCATCCCAACAGCCTTTGCATTCAATGTATTCTATTACATTTCAACCAGCTTCAGTGCAATCCCACCATTAGTCACATCTTCCCCCTCCCCACCCTTTTCTGGAGAGGTCACTCTCTCCATGACGCCTTGATTCAACCAAACCTCTCCCCCCCCCCCCCTCTGCTCTACTCATACAGTTCAAACATTACATTACAAACATTACAAATCCCATCCATTATTATTATTATTAAACATTCACAAATTCCACAGATCTCTTTTGGCACAACACAATATTACAATGTTGACTATTGCTGGATATGCAAGCCATGAATCTGCTTTGACTATGCAACCTTCAGGCCTGTTACTATAGGTGGGGTTAGGCATTCAATTAATGTCTACAATCGAAGGGCCGAATGGCCTACTCCTGCACCTATTTTCTATGTTTCTATGTAAAGTACTTACAGCGCCCTCCATAATGTTTGGGACAAATACCCATCATTTATTTATTTGCCTCTGTACTCCACAATTTGAGATTTGTAATAGGAAAAAAATCACATGTGCACATTGTCAGATTTTAATAAAGGCCATTTTATACATTTTGCTTTCACATTGTAGAAATTACAGCAGTGTTTACACATAGTCCCCCCATTTCAGGGCACCATAATGTTTGGGACACAGCAATGTCATGTAAATGAAAGTAATCATGTCCAGTATTTTGTTGCATATCCTTTGCATGCAATGATTGCTTGAAGTCTGCAATTCATGGACATCACCAGTTGCTGAGTGTCTGCTCTGCCAGGCCTGTATTGCAGCCATCTTTATGTTATGCTTGTTTAGGGGGCTAGTCCCCTTCAGTTTTCTCTTCAGCATATAAAAGGCATTCTCAATTGGGTTCAGATCAGGTCATGCAACTTAGCCACACAAGATTGATCTTTTTTTTTGCTTTGAAAAAATCCTTTGTTGCTTTAGCATTATGTTTGGGATCATTGTCTTGCTGTAAAATAAACCGCCGACCAATGAGTTTTGAGGCATTTGTTTGAACTTGAGCAGATAGGATGTGTCTATACACTTCAGAATTCATTATGCTACTACCATCAGCAGTTGTATCATCAATGACGATAGGTAAGCCAGTACCTTCAGCAGCCATACATGTCCACGCCATAACACCCCCACCACCGTGTTTCACAGATGAGGTGTTATGCTTTAGATCGTGGGCAGTTCCTTCTCTCTTCCATACTTTGCTCTTGACATCACTCTGATATAAGTTAATCTTTGTCTCATCTGTCCACATCTGTTCCAGAACTGTGGTTGCTCTTTTAAGTACTTCTTGGCAAACTATAACCTGACCATCCTATTTTTGCAGCTAACCAGTGATTTGTATCTTGCAGTGTAGCCTCTGTATTTCTGTTCATTAAGTCTTCTGCGGACAGTGGCCAATGACCAATCTACACCTGACTCCTGAAGAGCGTTTCTGATATGTTGGACAAGTGTTTGGGGATTTTTCTTTATTATAGAGAGAATTATTCTGTCATAAACTGTGGAGGTCTTCCTTGGCCTGCCAGTCCCTTTACAATTAGTAAGCTCACCAGTGCTCTCTTTCTTCTTAGTGATGTTCCAAACAGATTTTGGTAAGCCTAAAGGGGCTGTCCCACTTGGGCGACCTAATCTGTGAGTTTAGAAGAGTGTCTTTGACCTTCAAACTCGCAGCATTGTCGACATGTCCTATGAGGTCGCTGGAACCTCTCCTTCATGCTCGAGGGAAGTTGCCGAATACTCGAGGACTCAGCTAGGTCGCGGGAAAATTTTCAGCATGTTGAAATATTTTCCACAAGTAAAATTTGGTCGGCATGGTTCTTTTGAACTCATAGTGCAGTGGAGTGGGGTCGCTATTTAGTTACAGGCAGTCGAAGGCAATCGTAGGCAATCTCCTTCGCTGACCGGGCAGTTTGATTGGCTCATTGGAGTTTTCAGGACCAAGGAAAACCTACCGGTAGGTAAAATTCTGGCTCACCACTCCTTCTCCTCCCCCCCCCCCCCTCTCTCCCCTCCCCCCCGTACTCTCTAAAAGACTTACCGTACACTGTGGCAGCAGTTTATCTTCCTCTTCATCGCGCAGACAGCGCTCCCCCGCTTTCCGTGCCCCCCGCCTTCGCGATGCGTGTGTGTGTGTGTGTGTGTGTGTGTGTGTGTGTGTGTGTGTGTGTGTGTGGTCGGTCGATCCAGCTCCCGGTTTCAATGCTGACGGTTGATCCAGCTTGAGGCTTTCCAGCGAGTGCCCTCGAGCTTGAAGGTCGAAGGCACTCTTCTTAACTCGCGGATTAGGTTGCCCAAGTGGGAGAGCCCCTTTAGGTTTGGCTGATGTCTCTAACAGTTTTATTCTTGTTTCTCAGTCTCATAATGGCTTCTTTGACTTTCACTGGCACAACTTTGTTGATAAACAGCAATAACGAGGCAATTAAACATACCTGCACAATTACAAACATCTGTGAAGCCATGTGTCCCAAACATTATGGTGCCTTGAAATGGGGGGGACCTATGTATAAACACAGCTGTAATTTCTACATGGATAATTCAGCAGGCCAGGTTACATCTCTGGAGGACATTGATAGGTGACATTTCTTCCTAAAAAGGTCTCAACCTAAACATCACCTATCCATGTTCTCCAAAGATGCTGCCTGATCTACTGAGTTACTCCAGGACTTTGAATTATTTATTATAATTGTTTTTAGCATAAATTTTTTGCAATTCCTTCATTCAACTATTCAGGATTAAAGAAATACAAAAAACCTGGTTGATCAGTGTTTCTTGTGAAGATAATTACTTTAAACGCACTGCTAACTTATTGTGTGTGCTCCAGTCTGCATGATTCAAAGGCATTTGTCAAAATGGCCAGATTTCCCTGAGGGTGGCTGCAAATATCAGCATTCTCCCCCCTCTCCATCACACTAATGAATTGGATTATTGAAAAGCACAAAGAAATCAAATAAAATGCAGATACAGGTGCACAACCTTTTATCCGGAGTTCCGGAAACCGAAAAGCTCAGAAAACCGGACATTTTTTCCAGGATGTCGTCTGCACACCAAAGCTCGCGTTTGGCGCCAAACTTGAGCCGAAACGACCCACGGTCAACCCAGGTCTGTACTACTGTAGCGGCTGCCTCCTCCTGAGACACTTAAACATCTGTAAATCATTGCTTAAATGTTAGTCAGTTAATTTGGAGGGCTTTTATGTGAAGGGGGGGGGGGGGGGGTGAAGGGGGAAACTTTAATTCTTAGTCCCCTACCTGGTCGGAGAGGTGGGGAGCGGGCAATGCCTTACCGGGTTGCCGTGCAGTAAGCTCCGGAGCGCTGTGGCCGCCGACTCCCAACATCGCGGAGCTGGGGCTGCGGGCGTCTGGCCGCAGGCCGCGCTGAATTTGGAGCGCCGCGCAGCCAGGGGTAGAGTTCGCCAGGGTCGGAGCTACAACCGGCACCGCCCGCGGCCGGACGCCCGCAGCCCCAGCTCTGCGATGTTGGGAGTCGGCAGCCACGGCGCTCCGGAGCTTACTGCACGGCGACCCGGTAAGGCATTGCCCGCTCCCCGTCTCTCCGACCAGGTAGGGGACTAAGAATTAAAGTTTCCCCTTCACCCCCCCCCCATCACATAAAATCCCTCCAAACTAACTGACTAACATTTAAGCAATGATTTACAATGATTCCCCGGTGTCCGGGGAGGAGGCAGCCGCTCCAGACTTTTCAAGCCGCCCGCGCTACCTACCTAATCTACGCTAAAAATCTTCCATTCTGAAATCCGAAAAATTCTGAAATCCGAGAAGTGTCCTGGTCCCAAGGCTTTCGGATAAAAGGTTGTGTGCCTGGAACACTGAATGGAAAAAAAACAAAACAAAGTGTAGGAAATCCATAGTGAGCCAGTTAGACATGTGGGGGGGGGGGGGGGGGGAAGGAGTCAATGTTTTAAATTGATTCTTAATGGTTATCCCCACTTTTGCGAACAATTTATGGTAACTTAACTTACAGCAAATAAAACATTGATGACGCATTTAGAGTAGCGTGCTCAGTTCTGGGCACCAAGTTATCGGAAAGATGTTGTCGAACTGGGAAGGGTACAGAGAAGATTTGCAAGGATGTTGCCAGAACTAGAGGGTCTGGGCTATAGGGAGAGGTTGAGCAGGCTGGGACTCTATTCCTAGGAGTGCAGGATGATGAGGGGTGATCTTATGGAGGTGGATAAAATCATGCGAGGAATAGATCATGTTGATGCAGAGTGACTTGCTCAGTTGCTGTATCGAGGACCGGAGAACATAGTAGGTTTAAAGGTGAAGGGGAAAATGTTTAAATGACATCTGAGGGTGACGTTTTCACACAAAGGGTGGTCGGGTGTATAGAACAAGCTGCCTGAGGAGGTAGTTGAGGCAGGGACTACCCCAACAGAAACAGGTACATGAATTGGACAGGTTTGGAGGGAATGGACCAAATGCAGGCAGGTGGACTAGCTTAGCTGGGACATGTTGGCTGGTGTGGGCAAGTTGGGCCGAGGGGCCTGTTTCCACGCTGACTCCCAATTCCATATACATGAAAAATATACAAGATTGATACAGAGATTGACACTCTGGTGTCAGGACAACAGCCTCCTCTTGAATGTCATAAAAACTAAGGAGCTGATTGTGGATTTTAGAAAGGCACAACATCCGAGGACGTACACGCCACTGGATATAAATGGGACTACTGTGGATAGAGTGAGCTGCTTTAAATATCTGGGAGTCCACATCACAGAGGATCTGACATGGAGAACACACACTGCCGCACTGGTGAGTAAGGCAAGGCAGCGTCTTTACCACCTCAGGCAGCTGAGGAAATTCAGTCTCTGAGGATCCTTCAGTGCTTCTACTCTGGGGCTGTAGGAAGCATCTTGTCCGGCAACATCACAATCTGGTTTGGGAACAGCTCTGCCCAGGACAGGAAGGCTCTGCAGAGAATAGTGCGTTCAGCCGAACACACTATGGGAACTACACTCGCCCCCCCTGCAGGACCTATACACCAGGAGGTGCAGATCCAGAGTCAACAACATTATGGGGGACCCCTACCACCCCAGCAACGGACTGTTCCAGCTGCTACGGTCAGGCAAACGCCTCCGCTGTCACGCTGTGAAAACAGAGAGGATGAGACGGAGTTTCTTCCCACAAGCCATCAGGACTGTAAACTCTTATCTCACCAGGGACTAATTTACTGTTGTGTTGTGTCTTTAAAAAAATAATAATTCTAACATGTAAATACTGATTATGTTCTTTTCTGTTCTGTTGTTTTTGCACAATCCGCAGGCATTGTCACTTTCATTTCACTGCACATCTTGTATGTGTATGTGACAAATAAAGTTGACTTGACTTGAAAAAAAGGACTATTCAAAGACAGACACAACAAGCTGAAGTAATTCAGCAGGTCAGACAGCATCTCTGACGAAAAGGAATAGGTGACTTTTTGGGTCGAGACCCTTCTTCTGACATCATTCAGGGGAAAGAGAAATGAGGATAAAGGAAAGGCCATTTTAGCTGTGTTCTAGGTGGAAACGAGTACAAACAATGAGACTCAACAAGATGACTTTGAAGGTACACAAAATTGCTGGGGAAACTCAGCGGGTGCAGCAGCATCTATGGAGCGAAGGAAATAGGCGACGTTTCGGGCCGAAACCCTTCTTCAGACTGATGGGGGGTGGGGGAAAGAAAGAAGGAAAAGGGGAGGAGGAGGAGCCCGAGGGCGGGCGGATGGGAGGGTGGGAGGAGACAGCTAGAGGGTTAAGGAAGGGGAGGAGACAGCAAGGGCTAGCCAAATTGGGAGAATTCTATGTTAATGCCATAAGGACGCAAGGTCCCCAGACGGAATATGAGGTGCTGTTCCTCCAATTTCCGCTGTTGCTCACTCTGGCAATGGAGGAGACCCAGGACAGAGAGGTCGGATTGGGAATGGGAGGGGGAATTGAAGTGCTGAGCCACCGGGAGGTCAGGTAGGTTATTGCGGACTGAGCGGAGGTGTTCGGCGAAACGATCGCCCAACCTACGCTTGGTCTCACCGATGTAAATCAGCTGACATCTAGAGCAGCGGATGCAGATGAGGTTGGAGGAGATACAGGTGAACCTTTGTCGCACCTGGAACGACTGCTTGGGACCTTGGATGGAGTCGAGGGGGGAGGTGAAGGGACAGGTGTTGCATTTCTTGCGGTTGCAACGGAAAGTGCCCGGGGAGGGGGTGGTTGCGGGAGGGAAGGGAGAATTGACGAGGGAGTTGCGGAGGGAGCGGTCTTTGCGGAAGGCAGACATGGGGGGAGATGGGAAGATGTGGCGAGTGGTGGGGTCACGTTGGAGGTGGCGGAAATGGCGGAGGATTATGTGTTGTATTTGCCGCTGGTGGGGTGAAAGGTGAGGACCAGAGGGACTCTGCCCTTGTTGCGTGTGTGGGATGGGGAGAGAGAGCAGTGTTACGGGGTATGGATGAGACCCTGGTGTGAGCCTCATCTATGGTGGCGGAGGGGAATCCCCGTTCCCTGAAGAACGAGGACATTTCCGATGCCCTGGTATGAAATGTCTCATCCTGGGAACAGATGCGGCGTAGGCGGAGGAATTGAGAGTAGGGGTTGGAGTCTTTACAGGGGGCAGGGTGGGAAGACGTGTAGTCCAGATAGCCATGTGAGTCAGTGGGTTTGTAATGTATGTCGGTCAGGAGTCTGTCCCCTGCGATGGAGATGGTGAGGTCAAGGAATGGTAGGGACGTGTCGGAAATCGTCCAGGTGTATTGGAGTGCCGGATGGAAGTTGGTGGTGAAGTGGATGAAGTCAGTCAGTTGTGTGTAGGTGCAGGAGGTGGCGCCAAAGCAGTCGTCAATGTAACGGAGGTAGAGGTCGGGGATGGGGCCCTGGTACGTCTCGAACATGGATTGTTCAACGTACCCGACAAAGAGGCAATTCAGTGACTTTGAGATGACTTTGAAGCTGGTGCGACATGGATGGAGGAGGGATGGAGAGAAAGGGAATGCAAGGGTTACTTGAACTTAAAAGTCAATATTCATACCACTGGGTTGTAAGTTGCCCAAGCGAAATATGAAATGCTGTTCATCCAATTTGCATTTGGCCTCACTCTGACAAAGGAGAAGGCCTAGGACAGAAAGGTCAGTGTTGGAATGGGAAGGGGAATTAAAGTGTTTGGCTACTGGGAGATCAGGTAGGTCCAGGCGGACTGAGCAAAGGTGTTCAGCGAAACGATCGCCCAGTCTTTGTTTGGTCTTGCCAATGTATAAGAGTCCACATCTTGAACAACGGATACAGTAGATGAGGTCAAAGGAGATGCACGTGAATTTGAATCTCAAAGGACTATCGGGGTCCCTGGATAGTCGAGGGAGGAGGTATAGGGACAGGTGTCGCATCTCTTGTGGTTGCAGGGGAAGGTACCTGAGGTGGTTTGGGTGGGAAGGGATGAGTTAACCAGGGATTTGTGGAGAGAACGGCCTCTGCTGAAGGTGAAATGGGGTGGAGATGGGAAGATGTGACTAATGGGAGGATCCTGTTGGAGTTTGCGAAAATGTTGGAGGATTATGTGTTGTATTTGACAGCTAACAATGGCCTGTTTCCTTTATCATCATTACTTTTCTGCATATCTTTCAGTCCTTTGATCTGTATCTCTCTACATCACCATCTATATCATTTGTTCCCTTTCCCCTGACTGTCAGTCTGAAGAAAGGTATTGACCCGAAACATCACCTATTCCTTTTATCCAGAGATGTGGTCTGACCCACTGAGTCACTCCAGCTTTTTGTATCTATCTTCGGTTTAACCAGCTGGACAGCCAGAAGGGGGGCTACGTGAGGATGCTGTTCATAGACTACAGTTCAGCCTTCAACACGATAGTCCCCACCAGACTGGCCGGGAAGCTAATGGAATTGGGGCTCAACACCTCCCTGTGTGCCTGGGTCCTGGACTTTCTCACCGCCAGGCCCCAGGTAGTCAAGATGGGAGGGAATACATCGAAGTCCCTCACCCTGAGCACAGGATCGCCCCAGGGTTGCGTCCTCAGCCCCCTATTGTACTCCCTGTACACACATGACTGTGTGGCTAGGTTCAGCTCCAACTCATTAATTAAGTTTGCTGATGACACTGTGGTGGTGGGCCTGATCTCAGACAACGACGAGAAGGCCTACCGGGAGGAGGTGGCTGGTCTAGCACTCTGGTGCCAGGATAACAGCCTCCTCTTGAACATCAAAAAAACGAAGGAGCTGATCATGGACTTTAGGAGGGCACATAATCCGAGGACCTACACTCCATTGAGGATCAATGGGGATCCTGTGGATAGGGTGAACTGTTTTAAATATCTGGGAGTCCACATCTCCGAGGATATGACATGGGCATCACACGCCTCAGCACTCGTGAGTAAGGCAAGGCAGCGCCTTTACCACCTCAGGCAATTGAGGAAATTCAGAGTGTCTCCGAGGATCCTCCAGTGCTTCTACGCAGCGGCGGGGGAAAGCATCTTGTCCGGGAACATTACCATCTGGTTTGGGAATTGCTCTGCCAAGGACAAGAAGGCTCTGCAGAGAGTAGTGCGTTCGGCCGAACGCACTATGGGAACTTCACTTGCCCCCCTGCAGGAACTATACATCAGGAGGTGCAACTCCAGAGCCAACAATATCATGAGAGACCCCTTCCACCCCTGCAACGGACTGTTCCAGCTGCTACGGTCAGGCAAATGCCTCCGTTGCCATGCGGTAAGAACGGAGAGGTTGAGAAGGAGTTTCTTCCCAGAGGCCATTCGGACTGTAAACGCCTATCTCACCAGGGACTAACTCTACTGAATGTTTTTCCTTCCATTATTTATTATGTAAAAGAATATGTGTGTTATGATTGTGTTTATAGTTTGTTTGGTTGTTTGTTTGTTTGTCTTTTGCACAAAAGTCCGCGAGCATTGCCACGTTCATTTCACTGCACATCTCGTATGTGTATGTGACAAATAAACTTGACTTGACTTGACTACTTCTCCAGAGACTCGAGCAGAACCTTAAGTGGTTCTGTATTCCTGAAGAATGATAAGTCTTGGCTGAGGTAACGTGTACATTTTGCTGTGCGTATTGGATGCAGACTTACCTAAATTACTGTAGCGATTGGTCTTTAAAATAGCCTGATTGATAAATTGATTTAAAATGTATCCATCGTGAATGGAGATACATATTTCATTTTAATTATCACCGTGACCAATACCTTGTATACTAACATTTAAATAAACCGCCTTGTAGTTTAGGGAACAGATAGATTGGTGTGTTATTTATTTGTTTATGTTTGTTCACTGCTCTCTTCAGAATTTCCTCCCAAAGAGAGACAAATTGAGATCCAAATAATTTAGGGTACCACGTCAATATGTGAGCCACAATGTATGTATGCTGGTGTGCCAGTGTTATTAGCTCAGGATAATAGTACGTTTCATAATAGACGTCCCAAAACAAAGTTGTCACTTTTATAACAGTTCCCAGCAGAGTGATAACTCCTTTGTGTTATAAACATTGAAAATGAAACACTCAGCCATTCAGACAGCATCCGTGAATAAGAAAACAGTTAATGTTTCAGGTCCAACACCCTTTGTCAGAGCTGCAAAAGAGAAATCAAATTAGTTTTTTCAACAACAGAGAAAGCGGGAATGGGACAGATAAAGCAAGGAATATTTGCGATAGGGTGAGACCAAGTGACTACTGAAATAATTTAATGCCGATTATTCTTCTTTGTCTGGGCTATGTATTGTTAATATTAGGTACGACTATAATAGAGAAAAACTGAGCAAAAATGACAGACAGAAAGCATGGCTAATTTTGCAGATGTCACCAAAATTGTTGGTGTTGTGGACAGTGAGGAAGGCTAACTACAATTACAACAGAATCTAGATCAAATGTAAAAATGGGGCAAGTAAAGGCAGATGGAATTTAACTCAAGACAATGTGTATGCCTCGTACTTTGTAAGTTAAACCAGGGCAGAACTTGCAGAGTAAATGGCAGGATATTGGAGAATGCTGTGCAATCGAGAGATTGAATGGTGCAGGTGGCATGCTTGCCTTCATCAATCAAGGTAATGAGTTCAAGAGTTGCAGTAACGCATTACAAGTCATTGGTGAGACCACACTTGGAGCACTATGTGCGGTTCCGTTCACACATCTGTAGGAAGGATGTAATTTAACTGGAAATAATTCACAAGGATGCTACCAAGGTCAGGAAAATATGAAAAGGTCAAATATAGGCAATTGGAATCAAATGTATCCATGGAGGAATATAGGGAATTGAGCATACTCGAGAAGGAAAGCAGGAGTACAAGTACGGCACTTTGGCACAGCGGTAGAGTTGCTGCTTTACAGCGATAGAGACCCGGGTTCGATCCTGACCACGGGTGCTGTCTGTACGGAGTTTTACGTTCTCCCAGTGACCTACGTGGGTTTTCTCAGAGATCTTCGGATTCCTCCCACATACCAAAGACGTACAGGTTTGTAGGTTAATAGGCTTATTATAAATGTAAATTTTCCCTAGTGTGTGTAGGATAATGTTCACGGATCGATGGTCTGTACATCCTCGTTGGACCGAAGGACCTGTTTTCGCGCTGTATCTCTAAACTAAACTAAAAAGAGAGCCATGAGATAGCTCTGGCAGATAAAATCAGGGAGAATCCAAAGATAATTTAATTTGATGAAGGTAGGGTCATAGGCATAGCCAAAATTCACTTCAGCAGAGCCTTTGATAAGAGATTGCGAAGTATATTAAGGGAACAAGGGTAACTGTACTGTACACTGACAATGACAATTAAAGTTGAATCTGAATCTGAACTTGGGAAACTTAATGGCAATGTCTTGTGGACAGTCATTATTGCAATCAAGGAGGTGCAGGATGTTCCAAAACATATGAAGGTAGATTAAGATCGCAGATAACTTCAAATAGCCCTTGGCTTTCTTCTCTTCATCTCTTCCCCCTTCCCCCACCAGTCTTACTGTCTCCGACTATATTCTATCTCTGTCCCGCCCACTTCCCTGACATCAGTCAGAAGAAGGGTCTCGACCCAAAACTCTCCAGAGATGCTGCCTGTCCCGCTGAGTTACTCCAGTATTTTGTATCTACCTGAAGGTAGATTAATCTCTGGGGCCTGATCAGGAGGGCACTGTCGGATTCAAAGGCACTCTAGGAACAAATTTCAAGAGCCCTGCTGAGAAATATGTGTCATGTGTACACACAGGCGAGGTGATGGAAGCTATGAGGGTGTATTCAACAGCACAGGAACAGGCCCTTCGGTCCACAAGATAGACACAAAATGCTGGAGTAACTCAGCGGGTCAGGCAGTACCTCCGGAGAAAAGGAAAAGGGGTTGTTTCGGGTCGAGATCCTTCTTTAGACTCCTTCAGTCCACAATGTTATACTGACTATGATGTAGTGTTAAACTAATCTCATCTGCCTACATATCTCTATCCTTCTATTCCCTGCATAACCGTTTGCCTATTCAAAAGCCTCCTAAATTCCACCATCGCATCTGCCTCCACCGGCACTACTGGCAGCACATTCCAGCCAGCCACCACTCGCTGTGTAAAATAAAACTAGCTTCATGGTAGAAAGCAGTTGGCAGTGGAAGATTGTTTTCTGTTTTGAGGCCTGTGACTAGTGGCTTGCCACAGGGTTGCCGTTTATTACCTATATCAAAAATAATTTACAAGGCATGATTAGTAAATTTGCAGATGACACTAAAATAGCTAGCATTGTGGATAGTGAAGTTGGTTTATTAAGAATTGCAGCGCGATCTTGACCAAGTGGGCAAAAGGAGTTTAATTCAAACAAGTTCTATGAGGTGCTGAATTTTGGGAAATAGAACCAGGGGGGGTTCTTCACAGTGAACAGTAGAGCCATGGGGAGTGTTGTATAGTAGAGAGATAAACAATATTCCCTAAGAGAATGGAGAGGGTGGACAGGCTGGGAATGGTCCTTTGCAGTACAGTTGACTGAGGGGTGTTCTTATAGAGGTGCATAAAATCATATGGGGCATGGATTGGGTGAATGCACAAAGTCTTATTCCCATTTAAGGGGAATCAAGAACCAGAGACCAAAGGTTGAACGTGAGATGGGAGAGATTTAAAAAGATGGGAAGCTTTTTCACACAGATGGCAATAAGTATAGGGAACGAGCTGCCAGATGAGGTGGTTGAGGCTGGAACAACATTTAAAAGCCATTTGGACTTGAACATGGACAGGAAAGACAGAGAGAGATAATGAGCCAAATTATGGTAAATGGAATTAGTTTAGATGAGGCATCTTGGTTGCCATAGATGAGTTGGGCTAAAGGGCCAGTTTCATTCCAAAGTTACTCTTTGACTCTAGATGATTTGAGTTATAAGGAGGGACTTGGCTGTGGGAGCAATTATGGAATGGGTCTGAATGGAACATTTTGTATTACGGATGGAGTATATTGTATCATGTACAATCACCAATGATTTGGACTGGAGATCTGAGCCTATCCAGGATATTCTGATACCAGGCAGGGAACTGTACATTCAGGTAACAATGATAGAAGCATCTCATACAGTATACGCCTTTGGATATTGAAGGGGAGCAGGCAGAAGAGGGGAATGAGGTACAGGGAGGGGAAATCTAATTTCAAATGGAATGAATGCAACACCAAAGGATTTGATTCAACACAGAATTGAAGGCTTTGAATCCTAGTCTTATTGCAATTTGCTGTGTCAACGGTCAGGATAATTGAGATATTCTGTTTTCTGTAAACTGGAAGGTCAGGTCAGAGACCAAGCAAAGGAATCACAGAATGATTATGAAACAGGAGGCCACCATTTGGTCCATTATATTCATGCTTGCGCTCCACCACAGCAACAGACTGTTTCCATACACCGTTCTTTCTCTGAAACCATACAAATGTTGTCCACCATACATTTGTCCAATTCCCTCTCGAAGGCCAAAATGGAACCTGCCTCCACCACATCTGCAGAAAGTAAACTCTAGATTCCAACCACATTGCTGCAGAAACATGATCTTTCTAATTCTCTTTCCAGTTATTCTTCTTTGACATGAACCCCTTGACCCTTCCACCTCTTGATCCAAAGTATCTCTGTATCCATTGTATCCAAAGTGCATTGGAAAATAATGGTTAAAATCCCCAACAGTTCCTCCCATACGTATCCTTGCAAGCATCCCATCTGGTCCTGGTGACCTACCCACTTTATGTTCAGCCAGCATTGAAATATCTCTATCCTTTTGTATACATATCATATCAATTATCTCAACCATTTTCACCTTCACTATTACATTAATCATTAGAGAAATACTCTTGTCCCTGGTGAAAACAGAGGCTAAGTATTCATTTAGTATGTTGCAGGCATCCTATATGTGCAAGTTTCCATTTGTCCTTAATGCCTACTTACTCCAGTCACTACCTTTTTAACTATGTCTCATGCCCGAAAAGCACTTTAGCATTCCGATCAATGTTAGCAAAAAATGTTCTCTTCACTTCCCTTTTCCCTTCCTTCTATGTTTTTTGTAGTCGCACTGTTTTTTGCTGGTCTTTACAACCCAGTTCTTGTCCTCTGCAGCCTCTTTCCCGTCATTGTCCCCCCCCCCCCCCCCAACTTCTTTGTCATCCAAGGCACACCTGAACATTCTTCCTTTGCCTCTCATAAGGTGTGTCGACTGCACACATTTTGTCTGCAGTTTTGGTAATTAATCTGCAGTTATCTTCTTATTCGAGAAAGAATGCTCCTGCAATGGAGGGTTTTCCTGAAAGTATTTCTAGACTAATGCCTAAGATGGTTAAAAATAACAGTAAATTTGACCAATATTTATGGGACTATAGAACATTGAGTGGGATCACACGGAGTGGGAGAGGATTTCATGCAATTGTGCAAAACTAATAGGACCAGGGAGAAAAGATACAAGAAGGATTTTTTGAAGGCTGTGGTCTAGAACCAGGGTTGTACAGTGGTACAGCAGTAGAGCTGCTGCCTTACTGCGCCAGAGACCAGAGTTCCATCTTGGCTATGGGTGCTGTCTGTATGGAGTTTGAATGTTGTCCCTGTGACTGCATGGGTTTAGTCTGGGGTGCTCTAGTTTCCTCCCACAATCCACACACTTATAGGTTTGTATGTTAATTGGCTTCTGTAAATTGTAAATTATCCCTAGTTTGTGGGATAGTGCTAGAGTACGGAATTATTGCGGACTCGGTGGGCCGAAGGACCTGTTTCCACACTGCATCTCTAAAGTTTTGACGATTTTATAAAACACTATCTTTTGAATTATCTAAATGTTAACATCCAAAGATTATTTTCCTCCAGAAGTATCATCTAGTGTGAAAAGATCAATTTTCAAGTTTTTCTTATTTGCTCCTCTGCTTCCAATAATGCAATATATGGAACTATATTTATATTGTATCTTTATTCTCCTGATTTTAATTAGGAAGGTTAACTTTTAAAGCGATAGCAATTAAGGTGATAGCAATTAAATTAAAATAGCCATTAGTGGCTTCCTCAGTCCAGTTGTTTTTTTATTTTATTTTTAAATAAATAATTATCTCACGCTGGTCTAAATTTAAGGATAGCATATGACAAGTACATTAATTCTAAAGCAGCTATACAAATCCAGGCCAGCACAAGATCAGACAACGAGGAGCCAAGCAAGCCAACAGAAAGATAGTTCTGATACAGAAGGTGTGCTGAAATGGAGCGAGGAGGGGCATAGACTGCAGCATTCTTCTGGGACTCCTGTAATCCTGCTGTGTGAAACAAAACTATCGCAGTGAAGGTTGCCCAGCATGCTGCAAAATGCTTACATGATCTATACCCGAGATCAATTATATCATGGGGCTCAATTTAGGCAAGCGTCTTGGCTGGTTATAAACAGCAGTTGGAACATCGTTACGAAACAAAGCAACATGCCTAATGCTATGACTAAAGGAGTGTTACAAAATGTGTGTTCCTATGATTCAAATTGGTTAATTTTTAGTCAAGAATGTAACTGACAGAGATTGAATTTTACTTCGGAGTCACGTGAGTGACTACGTGAAGAACCCGTCCAGCACGCATGCGCGACATGAGCGTTCACGCAGATGCAACAGCGACGAACGGGAGTACAGGCGCTCCCGTTACAAGCCTGAAAGAACGGACCGTTAGGCAAGTACTTACCCACAGGTTCGAATTTACAACTTTGCTCCTCTTTGTTGCTCCAGGGGAAACTGGAGAGGGCAAAGCAGCACAGAGGGAAGCGGCCCCCGTTCGACTCCAGGGAAGGAGCGTTCCGTCAGCGGAGGGGGGAGAGGCGGCACCGGGACCGCACACGCTGCTGTCCACAGTCAGGGTACTGAGCCGATGCCCAGTCCGCTAACAGCTGTCTGACCAACAGCAGCGAACTGGAGGGAAACTCAAAAACCGGCCGGTAATCCCTGCATACTCTCGACAAGGAGACTTGCCGCCCGAGAACCGCAGAAATGTCGCCCGAAAACGGCAGGCAGCCTCTAGAGCAAAGTCAGCAACCAAACCTCGGGCTGGAGACAGACACGGAAGATGGAACCGGCACTTCAAACTACCGCCCGAGAGCAAGTAAGTGTCTGTTCTCCAAGCCTAGAGTAAGGTCATGGAGTAAAAAACTCCAGCGAGACTTGCCTCGGGAGCAGGGGCAAGCTCGCCAAGAGAGCATAACACTCCCGCTCCAGTGCACTAACAGCACTGGCCATCTCCCTTATCGAGGGATCGATGGCGACCAGGGCTGGGCAAGAAGAGGGGTCACTGGCTGAACAACATCGGGAGTATGCTTGAGGTACAGGATCAGGAAGAGCTGCTGGGTGTGGCCGCAACGTGGCTACACCACGAGCGAGATGGCCTTTTCAGTCTAAACTGACGGCCAGCTTACTACCTGTTTTTTCCAAAAAACCTCTCCAAGACAGGTAGTCATGAGGCGTTGGATTTCATCACGCCTCCCCAAAATTGCATTTACTCAAAGTGCCTACCATTATTGGGGGTACATTGAGCAGGGCATTTAAAAACCTAAATATCTTAATTTGCATTTGATACCCCTGACGTCGGCTATCATTTTTGCATGCTCATTCCAGAGGGGCAGGGTAATATGGCAAAACACCTGACCCTACTGTTCAACACAGTATGCTCCGCAACTTCTCGAAGGAAGTCATAAAACCTGCCCTCAACCTAAAAAAATTCACAGGACTGTGAGAACGCCGACCTCACAACCACAGATCCTGCTATCTGGCAAAGTTACCAAACCAAGCCTAAAAACTGGACGAAGTGGCCAAGATATTCGGCATCAAGAGGGCAGGGCCTGGAATGAGCAAACCACACAAAACCAGACAGCAGTACCTCCACTCGTCCACCAGTAGACGTCTACTTAATGGTACTGGTGAAAGCTCGGGGCCCGCATGCCAGTCCCCGTAAGCCTTTTCAGGCCAGGGTCCAGAGCGGGCCCCATGGAAAATGCGCCACCCCCCAACAACACCATCCCTACAGACAAGGAACCAGAAACCAAAGAAATGAACACACCACTAAACAACAGTGAAGACAGATAAGTATGGTTCCTACCATCACATAAAAGGTGAAGGGTTTGTACTAACAGGGGTTGAATCACACCTGGGTTGGAAGCATGAAGATCTATCACACTTGGTAGTTATATACCAAAAATATTCAAGGATAAAAATTGAATTAAGAAACTTGCCACCAGTTCAGCATGCACCCCAAAGGGGTCTACCCTCCCACTAAAAAAAGAACATGAGGGACTAGCTAACTGGAGAAGATATACCAAGGGGTCATAAAGAAGTCTAATATGAACCTTTGGTACCAAACAAAACAAAGATGGTGAATGTCGTACCATCATTGACTTAACCACTTGAGTATTTTCACCAGGTATACACACTTTATGGAAACTTGTAACTGCTAACCATGGATTTCCTAGGATACTTTATGGTAGACATCGACTTAAAAAATGCATACTATTCAGTACCCATTCATAAAAGATTTTTGGAGATACCACAATTTACCTGGATGGGGTAACCATGGCAGTATAAATTATTGACAATGGCTAATATGAGCCAAATCTTTTTCCAGATATTCAAACCAGCCCTGACACTATTAAGGAACATATAGTCATGGCATGTCTCTATGATATTGACGACAGACAAATCCATGGAAATAGCTAAATCAGCAGCATTAGCTACTAAAACTTATTTAGTCTGGGCTCTGTCATACAATCCAGATAAATCTACGTTGACACCATCCACAACTATTGACTATCTGGTATTCAATTAACTCTATCCACTCATCTATAACATTGCCATAAGGAGAGTCAGCGTATGGCACAACCTGTAACAATTAATGGTAACAATCAACCAACCATTCAACAAAGTGGCAAGAGTAATTGGGAATTAGTAGCAGCATTACCAGCTACTTAACTTGAACCTTTCCATTAGAGCTAAGGTGCTAGTGTTTAAACAAAAATAACCCATACCCAGAACATGGTGGCAAATGGACTAATCTGGAGTCGTCATCACTATAGACACTGGGCATAAAACCTAGTTGGAAATATTGAGTACGTTCTATGGGTAAAAGCATATTGTTCAGTAGTGCACCTTTTTGGATGTTCGTTTATAAATTAACAACATCACAGTGGTGGCATATACCAAACCACTTGGGCGGAATAAAATTGATATCATGTGACAATTTATTTAACAATTGGTAACCGTATGTCGTCAAACATATTTGACCATCAGCAACTTACCTACCAGATGAGCTAAATACTGTAAACAGACATATTAAAGCAAAGTATTTGCTGAAAATACAAAGCAATATAGAACACCAGATATCGATTTCCTTGTATTCCAATTGAATCACCACGTACCGATGTATGTCGCATGAAACCAAACTTTGAGGCAGCGGCAGTGGATACATTCCCGCTGAACTGGGGGGGGATCTAATCTCTATGTTCTCCCCTTTTCTACCTCATCAGTCAGGTACTACGCAAAATACAGATGGACTCTGCTTCAGGTATTTTGATAGTACCCGACTAAACCCACAGTCATGGTTCCCAGTGGTCCTCGACATGGTCATTAAAACCCTAATGATTTTCCCAGTAGCCCAGACTTATCAACTCACCCAGTTTCAGGCATAAGCCACCCATGCCACGATAAATTAAACTACTGGGTTGCAGATTTGAAAAGACCACTGCTGGGCCTGGGTTGCAGAATTGGGAAGACCACTGCTGGGCCTGGATTGTCAGACAGCACTATCGACATGATGACAGCATCCCATCGCATATCCACAAGGGAACATACTTGGCGAACAACAAGAAGTGGGAGGATACTGTTCAAATACAGGAACTACATATTCAACTACAACTAAACCTGTACTGGAGTTCCTGGCAGGTCTTCACCACAATGAAGGACTCAGCTACTGCGCCATCAATACAGCCAGAAGTGCTCTGTCAGCCTACTTAACTCAGGCACCAGGACAACAGGCCATAGGGTACCACCCACTGGTGATCAAATTCAGGAGAGGCATATTCAACTCTAGTGCACAGACATAGGTACACCCAAATCTGGGTTGTCAGTGTGGTTCTGACATACCTTAGGGGATGGTCACCAGCCAGGTCCCTCACCCTGGAACAGCCTACCCTGAAGACGGTCATGCTGATGGCCTTGTCTCAGCACAAAGAGTCCAGTTCGTCCATCTACTACGATTGGATAATATGGTTATAACACCAGACCGTGTCACATTTACCATTTAGGGGCTGGTCAAACAGAGCAGACCAGGAACATCAGGTCCAGTCATGGAATTCCGGGCACACCCACCTGAACCACGGTTGTGTGTCATGACCCACTTATTGAATTACATCGACACAATAAAAAATCCCCGAGGGAGAGAAAATGCCTTATGGGTCAGCCACAAGAAACCTCATGGTTGGGTGACGAGCCAAACTATCCCAAGTGGCTCAAGCAGGTACTGGGAGTTGCTGGAGTAAATACTAACGTGTATAAATCTTACTCCACCAGGGCAGCATCCACATCAGTGACTAAGAGGATGGACGTGCCTATGGACCACATCCTGGCTACAGCAGGGTGGTCTAGGGAGTATATGTTCCAAACTTTTATAACAAGCCGCTGGCAGAACCTGTATCGTTTGCAGAAAAAGTATTAGAATCTGCAAATATATAATTTAAGCCCGGGGGAGCATTTTGGTCTTGTTATTGTTAATAACACCATTATTGTTTTACAAACAGATTCATGGTTGATTACGATAACATACTTCCTCCCTCGAATTACTTCGGCAGCGAGTGAAGTATGAACTGTTACACGGTTTGAAATCACAGAGCTTTAAAATCTTCACGTAGTCACTCACGTGACCCTGAAGTAAAATAGTAAGATTAAACGAGAACTTTCCAGTTTGAAGTTTGATCTGTATTTTATGAGGATTTACGGTGCGGGATTACGTGCCCTCCCACCCTCAATTATAGAGTTCAACTGGTATTTTTAGTTCTCCTTTTCTTTACTATGTTTATTTCAATTATTGTGTTTCCTGTGATTCCACACCGCTGCTTTGAAGTATGTCGCGCATGCGTGCTGGACGGGTTCTTCACGTAATCCCTCACGTAACTCCTCATAAAATACAGATCAAACTTCAAACTGGTAAGTTCTCGTTTAATCTTACTATTTCCCCACGTGTTATCCTAATTATTTTAACTGGAAATCTTATCAAAGTTATCATTTTTTTTCTCTGCGTAGTGTTACAGGTTAAACTTTGTTCTAATGAAGATTATACATCTGGATCACAAACAGTTCTGAATCTTCACTTTTGTACTGCATTTCAAGGTGAGGATGATGTGGTGAAAATTTGTATCTTCAATCTTGTCTTGATGAAATTAAGTAAATTTGGACATTTTCAACGTAGTCTTTATGTAGAATTACCAACACACAGTTCAAAGTCACCATTAACACGCATTGGAAGAATTACTAGATTAACAATCCTATTTTAATGACAAAATGCCTTACAATTGTTTTGGAATTACAACTGTAAACAGCAGTAAATATAAAATTTGGATGCTGAAGGAAACCATTTGGCCAATCATGTCCATGCAGCTGAAGAAGAACTGTCTCTGGAATTTTGAGTAGTTTCATTACAATTAAGACTATAAACTCATTGTTTTGCCACATCCCACAACTCAAATGTGCTTCATTAACTCATTATACCTCCAACCACTTCACAGTGAGGCACTCAGGTATTTAAACTGTACTAAATACTGCTACATCATCTTAGAGCAGCTCTGAATATGACTCCGTGATGAGCAAGCAGGATTCCACATGGGAAGATCCTGCAGCGAACAGATCTTTGTGTTACGAAATGTACGTTGCCTATTTCCTTCGCTCCATAGATGCTGCTGCACCCGCTGAGTTTCTCCAGCTTTGTGTACCTTCGATTTTCCAGCATCTGCAGTTCCTTCTTAAACACTAATAAATGTTGTTGATTTCAAAAAGGCATTTGATAGTATACATAGAGACACCCCCTGTGGCGAATTCTTCAAGTGTATGGCATCCCAGAGGATTTCTTCAACATCTTCAAGAACCTTTACGAGGGATCCAGTTGTTGCGTCAAGGTTGATTCAGGAAACACAGAATTCTTTGACATTGTCATAGGGGTAAGACAAGGTTGCCTTCTATCCCCCATACTATTTATTGTCATGATCGACTATGTCATGCAGAAGACAATGAACAAACCTGACTTTGGAATACCTTGGAGAACAGGAAGACGCCTCAGACCTAGATATTGCTGATGACATTGCACCACTAGCAGAGTCCAAACACACCCTTCAAGACATGACAACCGCTATGGAGGAGAATGCATCAAAGGTTGGATTAAAGATCAGAAGACTAAGACCATGCAGACTGGAGACCAGCAGCCAATAGAGCAACTGATAATCAATGGGGAACCTGTGGAAAACGCCACAAGATTTACCTATCTTGGCAGCATGTTCACAGCAGATGGAGATGTAGAGGTCGACATCAACTCCCGAGTTGGTAAAGCTGCATCAGTCTTCAGAAGAATGCAGCCAATATGGTCTAGTGGCGGGATATCCAAGATGCTATGTCAAGCTCTTCCAGTCTGTAGTCTTCCCTACAGCCCTCTATGCCAGTGAGAGATGGAAAATCAATGTGACGATGAAAAATAAATTTGATGCATTCCAACAATGCTGCTTGAGGAAGATCCTGAAGACTAGCTACAGACACCACATCACAAACGAGGAGATCTACCGGGAAAATGCAAGAAAGCCTCTCAGCCAGGTCATAGAGGTACGCAGGATGAAATTTGCAGGACATGTACTCAGAATGTCACCAGAAAGTGCACCTAATATAGCAATGACATGACAACCTGACGGAAGAAGGAAAAGAGGCCGACCAAAACTCACATGGAGGCGAAAATTCCAGAAGGATTTGGAAGCCCGGGACGCTAACCTATCGAGGGTGGAAGACGTTGCACATAACTAAACAGAAGGGCGAATGCTTCAAGATTCAAGAGAGTTTATTGTCATGTGTCCCAGATAGGACAATGAAATTCTTGCTTTGCTTCAGCACAACAGAATATAGTAGGCATAAATAAATACAGAACAGATCAGTGTGACCATATACCATTGAATATCTATATTACTAAAAGTCTGATCTTGACCACTTCCTGTTTTTTGTTTCATGATTTTAGAAAAAATGCTGCCACTTATGGCTGTGATTTTTGGCCATCTTACTCAGAGTCCCCCTCCACTGCGCAGGACAAGAGGATTTTTCCCATCGATGAAAAATAAGAGTTATTAATGTTTTTTAAAATGTTGAGATTCCCTCTGCTGCCCCTGCTGGTGGGAGGGGGGAGGGACTATAAAACCCGGAAGTGTTGTGCCTCAGTCAGTCTCTGCAAGATGGGGAAGTGAGAGGGTCATATCTCTCAGTCTGAGCTGTGAATACCACTGAACACATGTCAACTAAACTGTGAGTGTGTTTTTACTGACATTGAGTGCCCTTAATGTGGTTTGAAAATGAAAATGTGGTTGGTTTGAAGTAAAAGCACTGCAAATGGTTGGTGGGGGGTTGGGTTGAAGTAAAAGCACTGCAAATGGTTGGTGGGGGTTTGGGTTGAAGTAAAAGCACTGCAAATGGTTGGTGGGGGTTTGGGTTGAAGTAAAAGCACTGCAAATGGTTGGTGGGGGTTTGGGTTGAAGCAAAAGCACTGCAAATGGTTGGTGGGTGTTTGGGTTGAAGTAAAAGCTCTGTAAATGGTTTTGCTGGTGTTGAGAGCCTGTTGGTTTTGCTGGTGTTGAGCGCCCAATGCACTCAACGGTGTGGAAGGAACTAACTCTAAGTAAGTAAATATTTAACTACTTTGCGTTGTAGTGAGGTATCGGGTGCATTCACAGCAAGGAAGGATCTTGCTTCCTAAAATAGTTATCTAAATTTTCTTTTAAAACGGTTAGATTCCTGTCTCTATATCCTTTAAGGTGGAGAATTCCAGACTCTTAACACCTTCTTAGCGCAACAAGTTTACCCTCAGCTCCCCTTTTTTCGTTCAAATGCTTTAAATCTCTACTTCTGGTTATTGGCATTATAGGGCCATCTTACCTGCATTAACCAACTCTCCACTCCACTAAACTTTCCCTCAACTTGTTCTGTTCCAAACAAAAATAACTCAAAATTATCCAATTTATTCTCAAAGTAATTAGTCTTTGTAATATTCTCAGAATTCTCTTATGATCTTGCAAGTAAAATTATGAGCCTTATATGATGGGATAACCAAAAATCTATGCTGTACAGTAGCGGTGGCATAACCAGGATGTTATAATATCTTAGCAACTGTTCACACTAGCACAGAAAGCATAGGTTTAAGGCAAGAGGGGAAAGATTTAATAGGAACCTGAAGGGCAACTATTTCACATGGAGGGTAGTGGGTATATGGAAAGAGCTGCTAGAGGATGTAATTGAAACAAATACAATAACAACTTTAAAAATACATGTGGACAGGTACATGGATAGAAAAAGTTTGGTGGGATATGGGTCAAATGTGGATAAATGGGATTAGTTTAGATGGGGCATCTTGGTCAGCATGGACGAGTTGGGCCGAAGGGCCTAGTTTCTTGCTCTAGGACTAAGTCTAAGTCACAGGTACACAAAATTGCTGGGGAAACTCAGCGGGTGCAGCAGCATCTATGGAGCGAAGGAAATAGGCGACGTTTCGGGCCGAAACCCTTCTTCAGACTGATGGGGGGTGGGGAAAGAAAGAAGGAAAAAGGGAGGAGGAGGAGGAGCCCGAGGGCGGGCGGATGGGAGGAGACAGCTAGAGGGTTAAGGAAGGGGAGGAGACAGCACGGGCTAGCCAAATTGGGAGAATTCAATGTTAATGCCGTTGTTTTGGGTCGAGACCCTTCTTTAGTCTGATGAAGGCTCTCGTCTGATGAAGGAATGTTAATTCCTCCCCTTCCTTAACCCTCTAGCTGTCTCCTCCCATCCGCCCGCCCTCGGGCTCCTCCTCCTCCTCCCTTTTTCCTTCTTTCTTTCCCCACCCCCCATCAGTCTGAAGAAGGGTTTCGGCCCGAAACGTTGCCTATTTCCTTCGCTCCATAGATGCTGCTGCACCCGCTGAGTTTCCCCAGCAATTTTGTGTACCTTCGATATTCCAGCATCTGCAGTTCCCTTTTGAACACTAAGTCACAGGTAGACTGATGCTTCACTAACATAATGAATCTGGTACTTAGCACTGCTGCACCTACTGTATTCATCCTTTCAGTCACAAAAACATCTGTTGCCATTAGCTCTTGCTTCCTGCACTGAACCAATTTTTGGTCCAACTTGCCAATTTTCCTTAAATTACATGGGTTTTCTGATTACCCGGCCTTACGGGATCATATCAGAAAAGAACGTTGCTAAAATACATAAGGCTATATCAAATGCACAAACCTCTGTCATCATTAAAAAATAGTTAGCCAGTTAAGACCTTCCCTGACAAGTTCATGCAAACAACCCTAGATTAATTTATATATGCAAGAAGGAACTGCTGGTTTACACGAAAGATAGACACAAATGCTGGAGTAACACTGCGTGTCAGGCAACATCTCTGGTGAAAATGCATAGGTGACCTTTCGGGTCGAGAGCCTTCATCAGACTAAAGAAGGGTCTCGACCCAAAATGTCACCTATTCCTTTTCGCCAGAGATACTGCCTGACCAGCAGTTACTCCAGCATTTTGTGTCTGTCTAGATTAATTTATATCTTGTTTAATGATGGTCAACATATTTGCTCTTTTTTTCCCCTATTTTCTCCACAATCATCTTACACTGATAAACTTAACAATCTACAGAGTCTACAAATTTACAATCCTTCGACAACTGACCTTTTACCAGAGAGTCATGCCTTAAGCTGGTCAGTGGCTCTACTATTTTCTATCTTGTTTCCATTTAACAGCCCAACATACATTTATTTATTCTGCTTCTGGCAATTTACACTCAAGGACATATACCTGATTTACAATCAAGCTTACGGAGTTCACAGTATTCGAGACGTAATTTCGCCCAAATGCATCTGTCAAAGACGACGATCTTGTCTCCAAGTTGTAAAGCATTGTGTGTCTATCATATTACTGAGCTTGTTCGTACTTTTGTAGCCAGTTTTTACAGCAAGGCAGCGATGAATCTTTTATCCCGTGCTTAATAATATTTTTTTAATGATTCTGGTCTTGGCAACACCCATTAAATCTTGATCAGTGTCTATGTTATTAAACTAATACTTACACAATTCACATTAAAAATGGAAAAGCCTCACCCCCCCCCCAAAAAAGTGATTTATTCAATTTGATAATTTAAACTGTGTAAACTATAATTAGACATATTGTGAAAATACAGGTTGAACACCGATTTTC
This sequence comes from Amblyraja radiata, assembly GCF_010909765.2. Taxonomy (NCBI): domain Eukaryota; kingdom Metazoa; phylum Chordata; class Chondrichthyes; order Rajiformes; family Rajidae; genus Amblyraja; species Amblyraja radiata. The sequence continues at coordinate 44,306,389 of NC_045957.1, read as the reverse complement.
TGGCACCCTCGATTCTAGAGCCTGTCTGGATTATCCGTTCATCTGGACCAACAGATGTTACGTGACAATGAAATGACAATATACCCCTGGCCCGTTACCGACACCCCTCCCATGTCTCTAAAGCACCATAGAGTACCAGAAACTTAAAACAAAAATAAAATGTAAACTGATTGTGAATGGAATGACCTGCCGACCCATCCCCGGATCCCACCATAACCCCGGCCGCTTGTAACCTTATAAGAGTGCACCACGAGGATCAGTGTTGGGACTATTGCTATAATACATTAATACTTTTGATATGAATGTAGAAAATATGAGTAATAAGCTCACGCGTGACAAGAAAAGTGGTGGTATTGATGAGGAAGGTTGTCTTCAGCTACAAAACAATATTCATGCATGTTCACCCAGGGCATCTTTGTGCTCCCAATACCAATAAATGAATTTGTCAAGGGTCTCAATTCCACACCAAATCAGCCATTCCTAGAGGTCAGTGAGGATGTTACATTCTTCCCCTTCCCCCCCCCCCCCCCCTCACAAAGGAGAGGGTGTGTAGGAGATTTGAGGATGCTACCATGTCTGAAAATTGTATGATTAATTGTGATTCTCTCTGGCTAGAGGTAGATTAAATGAAGCATTAACATTGAGGATTCGAGAGGAACCTACTTTCCTTAAACTGAGGGGGGCAAAACCTCAGGCAAACTTAATGTAATTGGTAGAAGGGCTGAAAGGAAGACACCCAAGAGTTTTGAAACTCAAAAGGGTTTGAAACCCACTATCCAAATAAAATGAGTATTTGAAGCAGAAATCTGCAACACATTTTAAAAATGCGGAGACGTGTATTTGACGAATGGTGACACACAGGTCAGCAGAGAGGTGCTGAAGGTGGGCTTAGAATATGCAGCTCTTTTGTAACTAGCATAGGTATGATGGTTTTGGTCTCTGTTTTGTAAAGTTCCATATTTTGCATCAAGAAACTGATCCAATATTGGCCTAAATAAAAGGTTGACGGAACTCGAACAGATCAGTCTGAAGAAAGTCCAGACTTGAAATGTTGTTTATCTATTTCCTCCACAGATGCAGTCTGGCCCATTTTCCAGCCTTTTGATCAAAATTCCAGCAGTCACTTGGGTCTCCAATACAGGTCTTGTCTGGCTGAAATGGATTTTCAATACAACACTGTTTATATTAGAGATGTAGATATAAAAGGCTTTGATCTGTACTAAATTCCCTGAAATAAAAACTTTATTCTTAGATGAGATCTTTTTATACTGTTTGGGCACACATATCATTTGGAGTAATCTGTCTGACAAATGTAGTCCACAAACCTTGTATATCAGGTCCCCACGTCAAGCCAAATCGGTTCTATTTCAATTCTTATTGTTTGACTTACTCATCTTCTTCTTTATATTTCTCGTGTCTAAAGTGCCCATTAAATATCTAAAGGACTGACTAAAGGAGTTATTTCATTGCTGGATAAAACTTAAATGAGTGATCTGTTACTGCCAGTTGTTTGAGATCTACAAACCTTACTGGTGGCCTACCAGCTCCTGGATACATTTTGACATTGCTGTTCTAAAGAATTTGATTAGCACCACAACTTCCTGTTACTTTAAACAACAGTAACTTTACACATGAAAGTAAATATTGAATTATGATATTTTTTGGAGACGTTTAATTGCAAGTTAAACAATTCTTACCTACAGCAGAATACACCCAGTTCAAACTCCTTGGGATTGAGCCATATTCAGAATATGGATACATTTGGATTGTAAATTAATGGTATTATTATGCATGTAATGTTTTAATTTGTGTCTTGCGAGTGGCACCACTCAAAGAACTGCAGTCTCATAGCTTCTGCCGTCCAGGTTCAACCCAACTTCTGGTGCTCTCAGTAGAGATACTTCTGCTATAACTTGATTATTGTGCTCCTAAGTAACCTTGTGTTACAGAAAATTGCATGATAAAAACAATTGTGTTAATGGGTGTTGGGGGATAGACAATTTCCGACTTGCAATAATAAATTTTTTCCCTGCATTATTTTCAAAAAACAAAGTTTTGAGAATGCAAAAAAAATTGCGGCTGCTAGCTAGAACTACTAAATGCTGTATGTTACATTGCACATGTTATCATTGCACATGTGTCAATAGAAATGATTGCTTGCCATAAAAATGATTTTTCTCCCACAAATTTTGTACTTATTTCAATCAATACCAATATACCTACCTAAATTTTTTTTCAAAAAACTCGATTCCCACATCACAAATTTTATATGGGACTATAAATCCCATAGAATCCAAAGACGACAATTATGTAAACCCAAAGAATTCGGTGGACTTGCACTCCCCAATTTTTTGTACTACTATTGGGCAGTGAATATCAAAAATATGATTCACTGGTTGGACAACTCAACACAACAGGCAGAATGGATAGTAATGGAGAGAGAGGATTGTTCTCCTTTTAACATAGGAGTGATCCATCTCTCCCCACTAAAATTGAATACTATATACAAGAGAAATCCGATTATCCATAGCACAATACGAATTTGGAGACAAATAAAATTTACTCTCAAATTAAGAAACCTATCGCTTCTCTCTCCTATAGCTAATAATCCGTTGTTTAAACCATCTACTATCACAAAGCGTTTACTCACTGGGAAAGAATAGGAATTAAAACGTTTGGAGATATGAATGAAATGGGGAAACCTTTTATCATTCCAAGAATTACAACTTATATACAATTTGAAAAGTAAGCAATATTTTAGATACCTGCAAATTCGAGATTACTTGAAAAAACATACACAAGAATACCAAACTCTGATGTCAGATCTATTAGATGAAGGCATGAACAGAATGAAGAATGAATTAAATAATTTAATATCATACTTGTATAATATTATTCTAAATATAGAGATACCTTCATCAGATGTAATAAAAGTGGGAACAAGAACTATCTATAAAAATTTCTAAAGACAGATGGGATAAATATTTGCTATATGTACATAAATGCTCGATTAATGTAAGACACATCCTAATCCAATTTAAAATTTTACATAGACTATATTACTCGAAAAGCAAACTGAATAAAATGTTTCCAAATGTTTCCCCCATCTGTGATAAATGTCTATCTCAAGAAGCAACTATAGCAACTATAGCACACTCCTTCGTTTCCTGTATAAAACTTCATAAATTTTGGAATGATGAAAGCCTGCTCTGAGCTAACTTCATTTCAAAATTGTTTCCTTAACTATGGCTTGATAACGGCAAAAAAACGTATACTCAAATTTTGGAAAAATGCACCCACCCCAAAGCTTAAAATGTGGATCACAAGCATGTCTGAAATGTTACATCTCGAAGATATGAGATTCGTCCTAGCAGGAAAATCAGAACAATTCTTAAAGATATGGTCTCCTTTCATCGATTTATTATGTATAATATGGTGCAACATAACTCTGGAAACTAACCTTTTCAGAACTGGGTGAGAGGTATGGAAAGATATGAAGTAGGTATATTCCTTTTCTTTTCTGTTCTGTTTTTTTTCTTCTTCCCCTTTTTTTTCTATTTCTTTTTTTTGCTCTTCCTTTCTGGTCTTCTCTTTTTTTCTACATCTTTATGGTCTCTTTCTCTATATCTATCTACAAACTACTAATTTTTAACTTCTGGGGCCTACACATCACTACTTTCCTTAATCTCTTCTTTTTTCTTCTTTTCTTGCGTCTATTATTTTTCGATTGTTAAATTTAAAACAAGAAGTTGTACACAAAATGTATTATGTATTATGCCATGGTTTATACATTGCTTCTAATAAAAATATTTTAAAAAAGAAATGATTGCTTGCATGCAGCCTGGAAAGTAGCAGTTGTGTTCTTAAGGGACAATGGTATCTGATTATGTGTGGAGGCTACATGATTCCCCCCACCCCCCCCCAAGACATCTTTCTTTCCGCTTGCCAAATTCCAAGGTATCTTTTAACTAATTCTCTAGTTTCCGATTGAAATCACGTTATAACCAATTTGGCCTGCATAATACCAAATTGTGTTTTTCAATTCATCAATCGTGTTATATCCAATTTATATTATGGAAAATAGTGTTATTATCAGAACAATCTGTAAAAAGTTTACATTTGTTTAAGAAGGAACTGCAGATGCTGGAAAATCGAAGGTACACAAAAATGCTGGAGAAACTCAGCGGGTGCCGCAGTTTCACCAGCATTTTTGTGTACCTTAGAGTTTACATTTGTTCCTTGTGACTTGAAGACATTGGAATAGATCGGGTAGGTGCACAGAATCTCTTGCACAGAGTAGGGAAATCGAGGGCCAGAGGACATACGATACGATGGTAATTTATTGTCAGACCGAGGTGTGAAATTTGTATATGCATACAGCCATACAGTAAAATAAAGAACACAACACACAATAGAGTCCAACATAAAACATCCCCACACAGCAGAATCGAAAAGTTTCCCACTGTGAGGGAAGGCACCAAAGTCAGTCATCTTCCTCTGATGTTCCTGATGTTCACCCGTGGTCGGGGCCTCCGGAGCCCTCCGCAGTCGCCGCTACGGGCAGCCAGCCGCTCAGGCCCACTAGCCGGGATGATGGAACTCTGGCGTCAGAACGGAGGCCTACCTCAGCGGCTTGTACCTCCGAATTGGCTGCTTCCCACAGGAATCCGCGGCTCCCAATGTCCCCAGGCCGCGCCGGGCAGAGATTCACACTGGCGGCCCTCGGCAAAGGGCCCCAGGGACTCCACGATGTTGGAGTCAGCGCAGCCCGCGTTGGGAGCTCCTCGAACCAGAGCTCCGAGATGTTGGAGCAGCGGGCTCAATGCTCCGGAGCTCCAAACGGCGATCCAGGTAGGTATCGCCCGCTCCGTGATGAATCCAGTGCCGCGCCGTCGCTGCTGAAGCTCTGGACCGGTCCCCGATCTCCTGTAGGAAAGGCCGCTCCGATCCAGTGGTAGGCCGAGGAGGGAGGGGAGGGGGGGGGGGGGGGCAAGGACGCGACTCGGAGAAATAGTCGCATCCTCGCCAGGAAGCGACTTGGAAAGGGTTCCCCCCCTTTACCCTACCCCCACATAGAAAAACTAAAGAATCCCCAAAACAAAATGTTAGACAAACAAAAAACAAAAAGACACAAGTTCAAGGTAAAGGCGAAAAGGTTTAATAGGAATCTGAGGGGTAGCTTTTCACACAAAGGGTGGTGGGTGTATGGAACAAGCTGCCAGAGGAGGTAGTTGAGGCTGGGACTATCCCAGCGTTTAAGAAACAGTTAGACAGGTACATGGATATGACAGATTTGGAAGGATATGGACCAAGCGCAGGCAGATGGGACTAGTGTAGCTGGGACATGTTGTCCGGTGTGGGCCAGTTGGGCCCGTTTCCACACTCTATGGTTTCCTCCCATATTGCAAAAGCATACAGATTGGTCGGATAACTGCCCACGGTAAATTGCTCCTAGTGTGTAAGCGAGGGGTAGAATCCAGGAGGAGTAGGTGCAAATGTAGGGGAGAATAAAATAGAATTGGTGCAGGATTAATGCAGGCTTTAGGATCAGCTATTTCTGTGCTATATGACTATGGAAAAACTATGAAAACATTGAGGACATTACTCATAAAATGCGCTGAAATTCATGATAAAAAAAGGTAAATGCTTCCATTTGATACCCTTTCTAGTTCATTTTATATTTTGAATTGCAATAGATGATGAATTTTCAAGTAACAAGGAATGTATTATGGATAATGCAGAGAGTAGGTCCATACTAGAGAGCTTGAAGAATTCAGTGTGCCGTGTCAGATATAAAATTAAATTAGGAAATCTTAGTCTGCATCTTCAGCCATGGACTTCTGTAAACCAAGATAGATTAACTTGCAATATTGCCTATCATAAAATCTCTATCAGGAATATTTTTTTGCACTTTTAGAAGACACTAGACCAAGTGAGACCCAGTGGGTCCCGTCCCCCCAATGGGGGGGGGGGGGGGGGGGGGGGGGGGGGGGGGGGGGGGGGGGGGGGCACAACGTCACAGGGGAGGGCTGGTTCCAGAACGCAATATTCCACCACTCACCCATAGGTCCCAATACTCACCACTCCCTAGAGAGGGATGGGGGGGGGGGGGAGAGAGGGAGGAAGGTAGAGGGGGGGAGGAAGAGAGGCAGGGGGAGGGGGTAGAGAGGCAGAGGGAGGGGAAGGGGAGTAGGGAGGGGAGTAGAGAGGGAGGGTAGAGAGGGAGAGGGCAGCAGAGACCCTACCCCATCTCCATCATCTACCTCATTTCACTCATCCTCCTTCCCTCACTCCCACTCCCTGACCCAGAACCTACCCAGGTTGGAGAGCAGCGCCAAGGCCTGAATAGCTTGAGAGCCCATTGTGATTGGCGCACTGTGAGAGGCAGCCAGCTTGAGAGGCCATTGTTACCGTTGGCAACAGTCATTGGGGCAGTTGGCAGCCAGCTTGAGAGCAAAGATCATAGAGCATAGAGTCCACTCCTGCAAAATCCAATGGACTAATGTGCAGTACAGAACGGTGCGGGACCTCCGCTATTTTAGCAAACCTGACCCGACTTCCGTGGAATGGGTAATCAGTAAAGATCATAGAACGGAGTCGGGTCGGGTTGGTTTCTTTATTTGAAAATAGAAATGAGGAAAACTATCAAGGGAATGATTTGGTATGGTGATTGAAAAGTTTCTGAAATACTAACTTAGAATGGAATCGGAGCATGCAACCATTGTCTTTTTTGAGGAGGACGGATGAGAGCTTTGGCTTACAGCCCAGGATGGAATTAATTTTAGCAAATGTTTGCATGCTGTCAGAGCAATATTTCAACGGCCTGCATTATCTGCAAATCGAACATTAAAAATGGCATGACTGCAGATGCTGGTTTAAACTGAAGATATACAGAATGCTGTAGTAACTCAGCGGAACAAGTCCCTTTCCCGTGACTTTCAGTCTGACGAAGGGTCTTGACCCGAAAAGTCACCCATTCCTTCTCTCCAGAGATGCTGCCTGTCCCGCTGAGTTACTCCAGCATTTTGTGTCTATCTTTGGTTTCAAACCAGCATCTGCAGTTCCTTCCTAGACACACATCAGTCTGTCCAGTCGAGGGTACAATTGGTGTTCGAAATACAACAGCGAGTGTCCATGGATGATTAATGCACCTGGCTCCAGTTTATGTACTTAACTTTGTCCCGCATTGAAACCGATCCCGGGGTGAATTAATCACCAGTAAATACACGCTTCATTCCCCACTTTTCATTACTTGTATGACAGTTTCTAAAATAGGTGCACGCAATGCTTTGGGGCCTGTTTGAATGGGTGAAAAATACAGCGATTTCGAATCTCGCTGCACTTTCAGTAGAGTTATTTTCTTTACTCATTTCAATGCGCATAAAGGCAAATGACAATACAACATGAAGATTTTTGGCACAAACAACCTGACGAGGGTTCGAGCATAAGTGGCCCATGTATAGGCTGACACCACAGGACCCCCCCCCCCCCAGAACCGGAGGAAGGAATAGCATGGTCGAAGGCGGCTCCTGCATGTGGGTCTGGGACACCCCAGGCGTGGGTCGTGATGGAGGGCCCACGGGCGCAGTGACGCTCTGCGTGGGTGATCCCGAGGTACCGAGGGGTGCGAGGAGACCGATGCAGAAGCCGCTGGACCGAGGAGACACAGTCGCATCTCCTCGACCAGCTAAGGGAGAGTGTCCTGTGGAATGCGGCCCCCAGCAACAGCTGGGAGACGTCTGCAACAATGAGGGAGAAAAAACGAAATAAAATAAACAAACCAATTTCTGTACCGGGCGTGGAGATGCAGTGAACACAAAATGAACAGTAACACAAATTACAGTGCAATCTGTGTCCAAAGTTCAAATTGTCCAGTGTTCATAGTGCAGGATAGGAAAGCTGTGCAGTGTTGCAGTGACGGCCTCCAACCTGAATAAGGCGCTGTTGCCGGTGGTCAGGCTGCAGGGACTGCATCTGGCTGGAAGGTGGCGCTGTGGACGGCAGTGAGGCTACAGTCACGGCATCCGGCCGGATGGTGGCGCTGTGGGCGACAGTGAGTCTGCAGTGTCGGCAGCCGCTCTGACTGTGGCGCTGTTGCCGGTGGTCAGGCTGCAGGGACGGCATCCGGCAGGAAGGTGGCGCTGTGGACGGTAAGTTCATAAGTTCGAGTTTCTCTTCCGGCCGGCCGCAGCGGCCATGTTTGTAGTCATGCGGCTGCTTGTTTCAGGAGGCCACGGCAGCCATTTTGCTGTCCGGCTGAAGCGGCGTTCACCAGAGATTGAAGACGCTGCTGCTGGGCCGGACAGGCAGCCAGCGCCCAAGGATCTTCGGAGTCAGTGCCGGTGAGGAGAAGGGCGTCTCCTGCAATTGACCCAGGTAAGCCCGCACTATCGGGTTGCTAGGCCCTGGGCAGCGGCCGGCGGGGTCCGGTGCGGTGCAGGGCAGGGCGTGGCGCCGTGGTCGTGGTGAGGCCAGGTGCGGTGCCACGTCTGAAGCCGTGCCCGCGGCTGGTATAACCTCTCCGCTCCGGTGGGCGGCTCCGGGCAGGTCATGCGGAGGAGCTCGGCGGCCGTCACACAAGGCATCCTGCCCCGTTGCTGGGAGCGGGAGAGCGGCGGCAGCCGCGGCTTCTCAGCTCCGGTGAGCAGCAGCTGGTGGGGAAGCGGCGGCATCCCAGATGTAGCGGCATACCTCACTGCAAGGGTCGGGTTTGTGGCAATGTAGTTCTGCAGGTCAGGTCTCCCGAGGCTGCGTGCATCAGGTAAAATCCAAATTTCAATTTGGACAGTCGGGGATCACCAATGTAGCGGCACCAAACATGGTGAATAAAGGTGAGACGTCAGGCCGGTTCAAAGAGTAGTTTATTCAGTGGTGCCACGTTAGGTTGGTGCGCTAACTATATTAACAGTGTTGCTGTAGCTGAGCGAGGTTGTTCACTCGGGCTCAGCTACCGGTTGACTACCTTAAGGTCTCGAGGTGAGATGACCTTAAGTACCAGGAAACTACCTCTAACCCATGACGTCATGTGCCTGCCCTCGTACATCCTGACGAGGGTTCGAGCATAAGTGGCCCGTGTATAGGCTGAAGCCACAACGGCACAATTATAGGTAATCAAAAGAAAAATAATTAACTTTATCCAACACCTGGGTGAGAAGGGTCTCGACCAGAAATGTCACCCATTCATTCTCGCCAGAGATGCTGCCTGGCCTGAACCGCTGAGTTACTCCAGCTATTTGTGTCTATCTTCAGTGTAAACCAAAGATCATATAGCGGAGCAAGATAGTCCACTCCAAAGATCATAGATGGATGCCATGACCAAAGATCATAGATTGGAGCGGAGGCGGAAGCCGGTTACAGAAATGGCGCTGAGGATTACCCATGACCTACTACGGCTTTTTCGACGAGTGGACTATCTTGCTCCGCTCTATAATGTTTGCTTGCGAGCCCATTGTGATGTCATTGTGGCAGTCAGCAGGCAGTTTGAGAGCCCATTGTGATTGGTGCACTGTGAGAAGCAATGTGACATCATCACTGGACGCTCCTAGAAAGAGGTTTTGGCTTTTTTTGAAACTTTAAATCATGAATAACTTCGGAAATATAGGTCGGAATGCGATGGGAAGATATTTATCGCTTCGACGGGAAAAATGAGAGTAGAATATGTGAAAATGGGAAGGCTGTGGCGTAGCATTTGAAAGAGATAGGAAAAAGCAGAGCAGAATGACACATTGCCGGCACAAACAAAGAGTTTTCGTATTATATAGATGGTTTCTTAGTTTACCTTTTCTACATGCTTGCTTTAAAAGACCTTTCATCCTTCATTTATTTAGTCCCTGTCTGCCTACTATTAATTAATGTTGCATTTTTGCACCTTTTTCTAACCTTTTCTGAGGAATGTCCAATTGAAGTAGTTCTACAGAACCAACACATCGGTTATGTTTCATATGTGGTCACGAGTCCTGTACAACTTCATGCATCAAATCCAAAATAAACATTTTTGCACATTGCATAAAGTTGTTTCTTCTTGCCAGGCTCATTCCTGCTTCCAAACAAAATGTCTTCACTGTACCTCAGCATACCTCCATTTATCCTTCTGATGTCTCTATTGAAGACAATATAGGCTTGAAGCAGCCTGGGTGAGGCGATGAGGCACGAGTTAAAGACAAATCTTTTTATAATAAAACGACAACTTTGAGAAGATGGTAAAGATCGAGTCAAGTACAAATAGTTCAGTGATCATGAGCTAGGTTCAGCAGAGTTAGGGATATAACAGAAGATATGAACCTGACAAAGAAAGGCAGACTAAAAAAAGACTTGATTTTATTTCCTTAAGCTTCAAGAAAAAGTAAATAAAAACATAACCTAAAAAAATTGAAAATCTAATATCAACTTATTCACTAAAATTGAGGGTATACAGTAAATAATATGTTTTGACTGGCATAAGTAAACTAAAAGCTTCTACTAAAATTAAACACCCTTTCTTCCAGAAAAGAGTTGTAACAGTTTGTGAGTCTATTCCGCATTACTGATAAAGGTCTACTTAAAAAAAAGTTTCCCATGGTTTAAGTGTTACAATTCTCATTCACTTTGGACTGAGACACCAATATTTTCCCACCCTGCAGGAAATCTCCCCTATCACAGGAATTGTTAAACTGCTGTGAAGTCTATAAATGGCGGCTTTTCAACATGAGGGATTGAATGCCTTGAAAAGCAACCGATGAATTCTCAGAAAAGAAGTTTAATTTTCTTTGGACCATTTTGTCTGTTCTTTGACCATTTGGGCAGTAAACAGACAATATTTTAATATTGCTTGAACATACCACCCGTCACTTATTCCCCTCCCCGCTCCATAAATAAATTAATATTTAAATGATTTGCACTTGCATCCTGGTTTTTCTTATTATACTGTCTGAATTGAATAATTTATCTTTAACAGATTGAGATAATTTACAATAATCGTGCATTGTTCTTATTGATAAGATAGAAAAAGTTCACTTTAAATGAAGATATAGAAATAGTATCTGAAAAAAATAAAGGGATTACAGCTTTCATTATATTCAGTGACTACCATCCTAATGCACCTCTATTTTTAAAAGGGAGAAAGAATAAAGCCTTGTTTTTTCAATTTACAGACTTGAGAATTCTAACATTATTTCATGTCTTCAGTTTCAATTTTTCAGATTGATAACCTTTTTCAAAAAAACAACACGCTAATAATGGAGAGTTATGGTAACGAGGCCTCACAGACATTATTTCACAGAGAAGGGAAAATAAATATCTTTGAAATTCCCGAGTCTTTTCAAATAGTTACAAAATATAATGTCCTGCTAATCACCCAAGGAGATGAATTGGTATGGACACATTCATTCTACCATACAAAATAGAAACTATTCCAAAAGCATATATAAAGCACATATAACCTTTTCCAAATTAAGTCAAGCAAATAAAAGTTCCCGTAAATATTCAGAGCAATTATTTTTTAATTAGACTGACTAAATTACCTGCGTAATTTACTGGAATTAAAAAGAAAACTAACCTTTTGTCAGTTAATCCTTTAAAATCAAATACTTTTTCATAATTTTATTGAGAATTTTTCCTTTATTCAAATACTTTGTGTCTCTTTTATTTGTTAATAGCCTTTGACATTATTTAATAATTCAACAATAAAAATATTTCTCAAAACTATTGCAGGTTTATAATTTTCAGTGGCACGTTATTGATAAGGGTAGAGATTGAACTTTTTTTCGCCTTCCATTATAGTGAGGAATGTGGAGGAGTCTCCGTGGATGTTCATGTTAAAATGTGTTTTGTGTGTTCTGTTGCTTTTTATTTGTATGACTGACTTGGCAAATGAAATTCCTCGTATGTTGCAAAACATACTTAGCTAATAAAGTATTATTGTGATTGTGTGACTGTGATACGATGCATGAGGTTGGTAAAGCCGAGTATAATTTGCAGATTGACAAAACGCTGTTTTACTATATGTTTTGCTGTCTCAGCATTAATGAAAAACAAATGTACAATTCAAATTGATTAAAATGCTTGTCATGATGCAAAGAGTATGTTTAAAGAAGCAAAAATAGTATGCACACACACAAAACTATAATCACTGGGGATCTCGGGAAACACTTCACACTGGTCAAAGTATGTTGGCATAAACAATGCCTTCAGGCAAGCAAAGATGACTCAATGTATTGATATCTGAAATTGCTGTTGTATGTGATATATCATCAACATAATTGAAGCACAGTAAAAGGTCTTTCAGTTTTCATTACTGCTTTCATTTTACAGTTATTACACTAATCTACACCATAAACATTTTCTTCTAAGGGGTATTTAGTAGGTTTAAAAAAAGATTATCAGTTTACAGTATTATTTTATCATTTTCATCGATTAAAATCAATGCTTCAAATATGAGCCAGCTTTATATGTTATACACTGAAAACAGTCCAGGGAAGTCATTGTAAGCGAAAGCATAGGAATCCTACTTCGTTTTGGAATGCTCACATGTAAACTAGTGGGTTGATAATGTAAACATGTAGATGGGTTGATAATAAATGGCCAATGGTCTCAAAATCTTCAATCTCAAAACTATTATTTGACTGCTCAAGGCTTATTGGTTTTGCATACCAGAAGTCAACATGATTATTATTGTTATTAGTCCATTATTGTCAAGTGCACTTAGCACTTAGACCTTTGAACTACTTTAAAGATTTTGGTAAAGATTTAACATCTAGGAAGAAAATTGTTCATGTAGAAAATGTAGCGAATCCTTGTAGCAGTAAATCTCTACACTGTACATCACTGCTGCAAATACTTAAACACAAAGAGCTGTGGTGTGCAACATGGCAAGAAAAATATTGCAGCCAATGAAACATATTAATAGGGAACCAGTTAATCACATCGTTTGTGTAGCGACTTCACTTTCTACTTCTTTTCATTATCAATTCTTCTTCGTCCGTGGGGATAAATAAAAATGTGCATAAAATGTCAATGTTATTTTTACAAATCTACACATTAAAAATCCCTTGCAAAGGTATCACACTTAATAGGAATGTTAAATGTACTTTAAATTCTGGAGACAAGACCACATAGCAACTTAAAATAGAGATTGCATGTTTGGTTATTTATGGTATTTTCCTCAAACAAGGTACCATTTGAAATAAAATATCCGACAGTGAAACCATAGAGACCGAGTTGCATAGACACTACCACCTAAAGAAAATAAAGGTTTCTTTAAAAACTCTACATGATTTCTAAAAATTCTTTTTTGACGTTGCGTTCAAATGCACCGAATTCGGTTGAGCATCTTAGACCTGGTGTAATACGCTGCAAATTAATAATATAACTTGTTATCGGGGAGCATATTTGAGAACAGCAAGTGATAAATCGGTCCGAAATACAATAAGAAAACAATACATGCCGGTTTCATTTAGATTTTAAAAAATACGATTTAGATTGATTCGTTTGTACTGGATTCAACATGACTTGGCTGCCTGGTAATATCTCAATCTTAATGACATTATCCAGACTTTCTCGGAATACAATTTCCCAGTTAGCAAAAACATGCGATAATCGTAAACTAATTAATTTAGAAAATACAGAAGGCTATACCTGTTACAGTCATCTGAAAATCAAATGTGGACAACTTGCAGCCAGTTTAAATAGTGCCACTGGTAGTTATTAAGTCCTTATGTTATATACTTTAAATCTCTTAAATGCCACTTACCCAATTGACAGCAAACCTCGTGAATGAATAGGAGCAAAGTCCAGCAAATGCAACAAGCCAGGAGTATTTTAATTGCCATTGTCATTTGTTAATTGTATTATATTTTTTGTCTTCTTCGCGGCAATTGGCATTTAAGGTGATTTCTGGAGAGTGGGTGAAAAGGCGCCAAGCTTATAGCCGCTGCTGAGGGCAGAGTTGTTTTTTTTCCGGGTGGCAGCACCAACAGCCGACTCCAGCACTCCACCGGCTCTCTGCTTGTGTTGCAGTAGTTGCAGGATTCCCCGGGCGCTGGCGGTCCGAGGAGCGGGAGCGAGGGAGGAGTCAATGGGCAGGGGGACAGCGGCCGCGCGCCGCCCAGTACCCGGGGCTTTGCGCGCGTGAACCAGGGAGCGCGCATCGCGCGCCCACGATGCGGCGACTCAGGCGCGCGCCCGGGGAGCACAGGACCCCCTGCGTGCACCTATCATTTCAGTCTTACCTCCTTTAAAAAAAACTGGTTCATAAATGCCTTTAAAAATATATATGCATATAGACTTAATCCCTTTCAGCCTTGGGATTCAGTTGATCACCGTCCAAATTGTTTGCCTTAGTCCGGACTTTTAGTGGCGGATTATCATCAGGTACAGCATCGCTCCCTTCTGAAGATTGCACTGGTTTTATGCAAAACGATGTCTTCTAATGAAGAGAGCACAGCGCCACAGTTTGGTCATCATGAACAGCAATGCACGGAATAAATATTGGGCAGACTTTTGGCACCGATGAAATAAAGTAACTAGCTTGCGCAGAGCAACAATTGCTCAGTTCCTAGTTCCCACAAGTAAATACATTAACAACGAAAGTGTTTATAATCTTGTTATAAAGCCACCCTGAGACCTCCAAAACATGCCTCATTTTTCATGCTTTCCCAGTTCGATGCTTTTTTACAGGAAGAAATGGTCTCTTGCAAGTTTTTGTAATCTTGTTTTGAGCCTCAACATTATATATTCCAAATATTAAGATTTAATGGAATCCTTTCTCTACAAAGCAAAACTATCACTTGCTGTGCTCTCTCTCTACCTTGCCTTCCCTGCCCCACTCCTTTTAATCCTCCTTGCAAACTCCACCGGCACACTTCTGCAGCATCCCTCTGTCTATCTCAATCCTCATCTGATTTATTCACTCTCTGAAGCACACCACTGGAACTTCAGACTTCCAACTGAAGATTCTGATCACCCAATTATATTTATCAGCCCCACCATCCTGGTATCATTCGTATCTTAATTAATATAGAACCTTCTCCTCACAAACAATCGCAAACCTCATTTTTATTTGTGAACGTTTTTGAAAATTCTTATCACTTGATAAACACTTTTTTGCTGTTCCGAGTTTCTATACTCCACCTCTACCATTCCTTCCACTATGACTATAACTGGACATAAAGTTTGTGTAGGAATACAATGATTACTGCCTACAGTCAATTCCAATGGCTTCTAGGCGTAATCATTGGCCTCTCCAATTTATTTTCTCCATGTCACCTTTAATAGTTATCCACAAACATTCACACACAATGAGTCCTGGGGGTACTTTATCTGAATCTATTTTATTGCAATAGCATGTATCTAGTTATTAAACCTTCAAGCCCGAGGGGAAAACATTTATACAATCCAATTTATTTTTTTCACAAATATTAGATTACAAATTGGCAAATTTGCAGATGACACAAAGCTGGGTGGCAGTGTGAACTGTGAGGAGGATGCTATGAGAATGCAGGGTGACTTGGACAGGTTGGGTGAGTGGGCAGATGCATGGCAGATGCAGTTTAATGTGGATAAATGTGAGGTTATCCACTTTGGTAGCAAAAACAGGAAGGCTGATTATTATTTAAATGTTGTCAAGTTGTGAAAAGGGGTAGTACAATGGGATCTGGGGGTCCTTGTTCATCAGTCAATGAAAGTAAGCATGCATGTATAGCAGGCAGTGAAGAAAGCGAATGGCATGATGGCCTTCATAACAAGAGGAGTTGAGTATAGGAGCAAAGAGGTTCTTCTGCAGTTGTATGTGGCCCTAGTGAGACCACACCTGGAGTATTGTGTGCAGTTTTGGTCCGCTAATTTGAGGAAGGACATTCTTGCTATTGAAGAAGTGCAGCATAGGTTTACAAGGTTAATTCCCAGGATTGCGGGTCTGTCATATGCTGAGAGAATGGAGCGGCTGGGCTTGTATACTCTGGAGTTTAGAAGGATGAGAGGGAATCTTATTGAAACATGTCGGATTATTAAGTGTTTAGACACGCTAGAGGCAGGAAACATGTTCCCGATGTTGGGGGTGTCCAGAACCAGGGGCCACAGTTTAAAAATAAGGGAAACAGTACTTCACACAGAGTTGTGAGTCTGTGGAATTCTCTGCCTCACAGGGCGGTCAGGCCGGTTCTCTGAATAATTTGAAGATAGAGCAGATAGGGCTCTTAAAGATAGCGGAGTCAGGGGATATGAGGAGAAGGCAGGAAAGGGTTACTGATTGTGGATGATCAGCCATGATCACATTGAATGGCTGGCTCGAAGGGCCGAATGGCCTACTCTTGCACCTATTGTCTAAATATCTAGAGCTAGTCAAAAAATAGATATTACTAGGTGTAATTAAGCGTTTTAAAACAGGCAAATTTTTAAAGTGCATATTAAAGGAAGGTGAATCGGTAAGGTGTTTAAGAAAGGGAAATCCAAATCCAAAGATATGCAAACCTGAAGATACAGATCCCAAATCAGGGAATTAAGGATTTTTCAGATGTCCAAAAAGCCAAGGTTGGATTAAGTACACAGTTATTTGTCACCGAAGTAGAAAAACTATGAAAGATTTGAACACAAGTTGTTAATGTTGATCTACTACTATGGGAGTTAGGTGAATTTTAGAGTCATAGAGTTATACAGTGTGGAAACTGGACCTTCGGCCCAACTTGCTCACACCGGCCAACATGTCCCACCTGCCCACATTTGGCACATATCCCTCCAAACCTGTCCTATCCATGTACCTGTTTAACTGTTTCTTAAACATTAGGATAGTTCCTGCCTCAACTACCTCCTCTGGCAGCTTGTTCCATACACCACCACCCTTTGTGTGAAAAAGTTAAATCTATTGCCCTTCACCTTAAACCTACAGTAGGTTTTCTGGTCCTTGATTCACCTACTCTAGACAAGAGACTGTGCATCTATCCGATCTATTCCTCCCATCAGTTTAGTTTATTGTCACATGTAATGAGAAACAGCGAGAAGCTTCTTTGTTATGTGCTATCCAGTCAGCGGCAAGACTATACATGATTACAATCAAGCCGCCCTCAGTGGACAGATGCAGGATAAAGGGAATAACATTTTGTGTAAGAAAAGTCCAATAAAGTCAGATTAATAATAGTCCATCGACCTCCAACGAGGTAGATGGTAGGTCAGAACCGCTCTCTAGTTGGTGATAGGATGGTTCAGTTGCCTGATAACAACTGGGAAGAAACTTTGGGAATAGATGCAGGATTTGATATAGTCATAAGTAGAGCCAGGATTTTGCCATAAATGCCATGTGCCTTTTCATGCCTTTTTTGATGATTTCAGGAAGACAACTGTAATAAGTCGACACTCTTGCTATTTGCAGTGGGATTGGAGTGGTGAAAGGTAGGGTAGGTAGTTTTCTGTTTTAGATCCTTTTGAAGGAGATTGATGCCCTCCCTTTCTTCTGCTGTTGCTTTTTCCCACACCTTCCTCAGGCTTCTTCTTTCTTTAACAAGTCGTTGGATTTCCTGGAGACGACAGGACTTGGGGGGAGGAGGCCTATCTTTCCTGCTGAGTTGTTCCTTCTCACCAAATTTCTCTTTTCCATAGCTGTAGACTAGATCACCAATCTTCTCCAACTTCTTTTCTGCTGATCCCTTGATTCCACTTAAGATTAAGCTCACATCTGCATTGATGATTTCCCACTCCTTGCTGTTAGACTTTGGCCATTTCACCAACGGCTTACGTCCTTGCATGTTCTCCACTTTACGATGTGCCTGGTTGCGTCTTGGACTGTTGCCTGAAACATCTGCCACATCCCGTAGGGTGCTGATGCTCTGCGGACTGTGGATTTCTTCCTGCTGCTGAGTTTCATCCGACTGATTTGACCTTCTCTTGACAGAATCTGGTCAATGCGGGGCACTGGGTTGGGGATTTTCAAGCATTTCTTCCGTCCCTGATGAATTTTGAGACCACGGGTTGATGTTACTTTAGTCCAGCCACATCTACAGGTCTAAAGAACATGTCCAGCTGCTCGTTTTTCAAGAGTTTTGCCACTTACCTGATTCAAAGTCGTGTCCGTTCCAAGGTTTGTTACCGGGTGGTCAGTCGATGAGTCATCTTGCGCCCCTGCTCTCGCAGACTTTGGGGGTATTCTTCTCTTTGAACTTTTTGTAGCCAAGTGAGGGTGGCTCTTGTGCCCTAACAAGGTGACGGAGCCAGCTGTTATGGGTAGCTAGTCCATAACAGCCCCGTTGGGGTCTATACCCTCCTATCAGCTGTCTCTCCAAGCTGTCACACGATCTTTCCCTTGTTGTCAGCTGCACTTTCACAGCAGTCACTGGTTTTTCCTCCAGAATATCAGTAGAGCTAATAGGACTTGATGTTTCAATCCCTGTAATAAGTCGGCACTCTTGCTATTTGCAGTGGGATTGGAGTGGTGAAAGGTAGGGTAGGTACGTCATCAGGGTCATCAGGTGGGCACCCTCCTTCTTTGACGTTTCATTGATGAGCCCACAACATCTCCAGAGGGATCAACGGTGATACCTGGCGTCCCAGTTACACCCCCCTCAATTCCATACCCTCTTGTCTTCATCTTGCAGCCCAATTGTTGTCTCTCCTTTTGATCCAAATCCAATTTCTGCTTTTTTCTGCAGAATTTGATAATGATTTGATTGCTTGTTGGAGGGAGCGACCCCTCACCCCCATTTTCTTTAATAGCCTGGTCATAGATATAGCAACAAATCCCCTGCATCCCAATTCGATAGGGAAAATCTTGGTCTTCCAGCCATTCTGGGAAGCTTCAGTTGCCAGTTCAGAGTACTTGGTCTTTTTCCTCTCATAAGCTTCTTCAACACCATCTTCCCATGGAACTGTCAATTCCACAACGTATGTCAACTTGGCTGTTGTGGACCACAGGACCATGTCTGGCTGGAGTGTTGTAACCACAATGTCTGGGGCAAACACAAGCCTTTTTTCTAAGTCCACTTCCATTATCCAATCCCGAGCAGGCTGCAGAATGCTTGCATCCATTGATGTTATCTGGTGCTCTGGAGGTTGGCCTGCTGGTACAAATGTTGTGAAGTGGACATTTCCTGCCGATGTTGGTGGGGAAGCATTTGTGATCGTTCGCCTCTGTTTAAGGATTGATGACAGATGTCTGTGAACATGGTTATGCCGCCAAGTGTAGCGCCCTTGGCCAAGGCTCATAGTGCATCCTGTTAAAATGTGCCTTAGTGATCCAGGTGCTTGGCAAAGGGAGCAAGTGGGGTCTTCTCCGAACCACTGCTTCAGGTTCTGGGGTGATAGTTGAACATCATAAGTGGCTCTGATGACAAAACTTAGCCGAGATCCTTCCATTTGCCAGATTTCTCGCCAGCTGAGTTTCCTCTTTTCCAGGCTCTCCCAGTTAGTCCATTGGCCCTGCTTGGCCATTGAGATGGCCTTGCCGTGTCGCTCTGCCTCCTCCCGTCTTCTCACCTCCTCCACCACGAGCCGTCTTTTCTGCACTGATATTGCCTTGTGCGATTGAGGAGCTTTTGGGACGAGCCCGAGCCCGGCTCTCCCGTGTTGGACTTGGCCTACCATATCCCGGAAATGAAGAGCAGACTTAGCACTCTGAATGGCTTCAGATGGGGTCCACTTCCTCCCCGTTGTCACACTGCTGCTGTTCGAATAACAGTATCTTCAGATTCAGTGAGGGTCATGACCAACCTAGGTACTACCATATGTACTAACATAGGAGCTTGCAGTGGTGTTTTACACACATAATAATTGATGTGCCGTTACTTGTGTCTAATAATGGTTGACATTAGGTTGTAGTGAGTAAGGTAATTGGCTCAGATGTTCAGGCTGTAGAATCATTTGGGTGGAAACAAAGACAAACAAGGGCCAAGAATCACTGGTACATATAATCTGTAAGCCCCCAACTGTATTTTGGGGTAGACTATCAATGAAGAAATGGCTGGCAAGGAGAATGTGTAGGGCACATGTACCAAAGATTTTCCAATATTCTTGAGGATGATATTATGATATGCATATGAGATTACTTCCTCAGGCAATATCCTGTTGACTCAATCAGATCTGATTTTATGTAATGAAGCAAGGTTAATTGGTAATTTCATAATTAATGATTCACTGCAAAAAAACGGATCACAATAATGATAGAGTTCTCACTGTCATGCTGAATGTGAAGTTCCAAATTCAAAATTAGAAGTCTATGTGTTAGAAGCATCTTGATGAGAAAGCCAGATTAGTTTGTAGATCGGGTAGTTAGAGTTAAATGTGCAATAGTAAATAAATAGTAGTTATAAATGAGATTATTCCACCGTGTTTTTGAGGAAAGGGATGCATCTGTGGCAAAAAAAAATAGGGAAAGCTTCGTTGAATGAAAAAGCTCATAAAATTAAACCAGTTTATGAAGTCAAAAAGTCATTGTTATTCAGAAGAGAAAAAGCCTCTTCAACCTTGCCAGAGCTGATCAAGATGTTTATCTAAACTAATGCCATTTGCATTTGTTTTACCCATATCCCTCTCAAGTTTTTCTTTCCAGGTCTCTGTCCAAATGCCTTTTAATTATTGTATTTTTATACTCACCTCCAGCACAATCCATGTACCCAACACTCTCTGTGTAGAAACAATACCCCTCAGGTCAGTTTCAATCTCACTCCCCTTTCCTTAAACCAATGCCCTTTAGTTTTAGACTCCCCCACCCAGGGAAAAAGACTGCATCCATTCACCTTGGACCTGTGGCATCTATGTTCCTCATGTTTTGCATACCTCTATAAAGTCACCCCTCATTCTCAAATGCTCCAGGGAAAAATAAGTCCCAGCCTTTCTTTTTCACTCAAACACTCCAGTCCACCTAACTTCCTTGTGGATCTTTTCTGCGCACTTGAGCTTTTTAGTTTTTAGTTTAATTTAGAGATACAGCACAGGAACAGAGGCCCTTCAGCACACCACATCTGTGCCAACCAACAATCCTGGCACACTAACATTATCCAACACATTATGGACAATTTACAATTTTACCAAAGCCAATTAACCTACAAACCTGTACGTCTTTTGAGTGTGGGAGGAAACCGGAGCACCCAGAGAAAACAGGCGCAGGTCATGGGAGAACATACACACTCTGTACAAACAGCACCCGCAGTCAGGTTCGATCCTGGGTGTCTGTCGCTGATAGGCAGCAACTCTACCGTTTCGCCAACACGCCACTACTTATTTGTTATGATCTGATTCAGTCAGTGGGAGACAGTCAAGGACTTGAACTATAATTACCTTCTGCGGTTGGCTGCCTATACACTCAGATAGCTTGACAGCCTTTGAGATGGGGACTATACCAGGCAGCTTCCCTTCACAACAAGGAAGACATGGGGGACTTTTAATTGTCACCTAGTCACAAGATTAATGGATGTAATCACCGATGGTCTCTCTCATATTTTGTTCATTGTGTCGAGCATCCATAGTTCACAATTCCACGATTGGGATTGGAAAGCCTTATTACGGTTGCTGTGAGCATCATGTGATTTGTACTGTATGGTAAGAAATTAGCCATTTCTGGATAATATGTTCTGTGGTTTTATTTTAAATGTGCTGTTGGTCAACCCTACCCAAAAATGGGGTTAAAATTTGGGTCAAAGACATCCAAACTGAATGTGCTGTCATGATAGAGTGATAATGATGGAACATTTCTTGTCTCTGCTTGGTTGCTTGTTCACAAGGAAAATAATATTTTTGCTCAGTTAACGATCCCACAAATTTGCTACTGCCTTTGAAACCAAGTATAACCTGACACTTTGCTACATGTTCTATAGTATCATCCATTGGTCTCTCACAGCTAAGGAAACAGACTTAACTAATCATAATTCCAAATTGTATAGTTCAGTTGCTGAAACAATCTTACACTAGCCATGTCTCCCTTAAGGCATAAAAGCAATCCTTTAAACTAGCATCTCTGTCACCACGACTACATTCCCTGCAAGCAATTGATACAGGAGGAATATGGATAGTATTTAAACATGCAAATCCATCACAATGATGGAAGATTTAGCTTTCTTATGGAAGTGATTTGTTCCAAGTGTCCATTAAATTTTTCTGCAATTTAATATATTTTTTTAAAAGCTACCAAGTCTCATCAGTTAATGATTTATTAAAGTGTTTGCTTTTTTATGTTCAACATATATGAAAAATTGCATTTGGATGACAATGAAGCACATTGTACAAAATTACAGTATCTGACAGGGGACTGAATTGCACGACAAGTGTGGGAGTTTTCAGTGTCTGGTAACAGCAATTCAATTGCCCCAGTCACAATCAATCAAAAATAGTTCTAGTCCACATTAGCAACAATGGCATTAATGAGGGAAGACCATATTTGAAATCTTCTACAAATCAACCCGTCAGATTGAAACAACTGGCATTATGAAGGAAGCATCTGTCAAGAGATTTAGTGCAGTAGTTATATTAACATTAGCACAGAATACATTTTGATGATTACTTAAAGCACCAAACCCATACTTCAATTATCAGTTTCTTTAACTGACCTTTGCTGCATGCTTCTGGCATCTCCAATTAAAACCATACAGTAATGAAACAAGTTTGATATTTTCCTTCTCCAGTGACAGCTTCAAAACAAACAAGATAACAAGGAGCTCAACAACAATCGCAAAGTTGTCTATACTGGATTAACCTGCTTTGACAATATTAATTAGTTAAACCACTGGAGTGTAGTTTCTCTCCAGATTATTAGAATGTACTGGATTGATTTTTTTGCTTGAATTAGAAGTTAGAGACATTAAGGGACTACTGTTTGTTTATGAAGGTTAACATAAAGAACATAGAACAGTACAGCACAGAAATAGATTCTTCGGCCCAGCTTTTCTATACCAACTAAGATGGCCTTCCAGTGAGTCATTTGGCCCGTATCCCTCTAAATTACACCTATTCAGTTATCTGTCCAGATATCTTTTTAAAGGCGTAATTGTATCTGCTTTTATAATTTCCACTAGTAGCTTATTCCAGATACGGACAATCATCTGAGTGAAAAGGTGGCCACTGAGCTGCCTTTTAAATCTTTCCTCTTAAGCCGATTCCCACTGGTTTTAGAATTCTCTACCCTGGGATGTTTCTTGTATATTTTAATAAGGTCACCCCTCAACATCCTCTGCTCCTATGGAAAATGCCCCAGTCTATCTACCCTCTCCCTATAACTCGTCGGCAGTCCATGTAACATCCTGCTAAATCTCAGCTGCATCTTTCTAACTTAATGACAACTTTCCTGTAGCTGGGTGACCAGAACTACACACAGTACTCCAAGTATCATCTCACTAATGACATGTTTAACTGCATCATGATGTTTCAACTTTTATACTCAATACTCTTCCCAATGAAGGCAAGCATGCCAATGCCTTCTTCACCATCCTGCCCATCTGACCCGCCACTTTCAGCAGACTTTGCATTCTGTAACACTTTCCAAGACTCTACCATTTAATGTGCAAGTCTTTTCCTGGTTTGACTTGCCAAAGTGCAGCACCTCACACTTGTCAGAGTTACATTCCATTTGTCATTACTTGGCCCACCTTCCCAACTTATCTTGATATTGTTGTAAACGTTGTAAAAATATGAATCCTGGGTCCAACACATTGATGCAATCATAAAATAATCCACATCAACGTCTCTACTTTCTCAGAAGAGTGAGGAAATTCGGCATGTCAACAAATTCTGTAGTTGTACTGTGGAGAGCACATTGACTGACTGACTCCTCCCAGTCTGAAGGAGATTACAGACAGTGGTTGTCACTGCCTGGTCCATTGTAGGCACTGACCCCCCTCCCCCAACAAAGAGATCTTGACGAGGCATTGCCTTATGAAAGCAGCCAGTTTCATCAAAGATCCGCATCATCCTGGCCACACTCTCACATCACTCTACCATTGAGAAGAAGGTAAAGGAGCTTAAAAATCTTGATCACCAAGTTCAAGAACAGCTTCTTCCCAACAACTGAGACTCTTTAACATTACACAATATTAACCTTAGGAATTATGAATTTCTACGATCTGTCTGTAATTGCTTACATGTTTTAGCTTTTTGCACTATTATGGCTATCTAGTATTATGGTTATTAATATTTTATTATTATTATATATTTTATCTGTGCGTATTGTGTTTATGGATCTGTTAAGCCACTGAAAGTTAGAGTTGAATTATTCTTTTGCAGTCCGCATGACAATTAAAGACTTTTGAATGGATGAACACAAAGACTGGACAATCTATTAACAGTTAAATATAATAACTGATAGATTTCCTTTTTACATCCCACTTCAGGCATTATCAGATATAAAAAGTCTTTATAATGTTTACAACTGATTTTTTGAAATGTTATATTCAAATACAAAATAACAAAGTGAACCAAATCAATGGAAGATCACCTGCAAACATTATACTTTTGTGGTAAACACAAGGTACCACAAGCCACAACTGAAACAATGAGCAGCAATAGTTACCATGTTGATCCTCTTCCAAGAGAGAGCTGAATGCTAAAGGGTGACGCAACGGACTCTTAAAAATTATCATGGAGTTTTGATAGATTAGATGTAGAGGCAATGCTACAATAATCAGATGGTAACCAAGAAAACTAACTGGGAATTTGAGGAAGCCTCTTTACTCAAAAGAGTGGTGAAAATGTGGAACTCAGTACTGTAGGAGTGACTGGAGTCAATTGTATGCATACTTATAATGTGATTGGACAAGAACACAAGAGAGAAGATAATATACTGTAAGGTTATGCTTCTGGAGTTCGGGGGAGAAAGAATGGTGGAAGCTCAAGTGGAGAAAAAGAGTAAGATTAAACGAGAATTTACCAGTTTGAAGTTTGATCTGTATTTTATGAGGAGTTACGATGAGGGATTACGTGAAGAACCCCGCCAGGACGCATGCGTGTCATTCTTCAAAGCAGCGGTGTGAAATCACAGACAACTGTAATGACTAAACATAGTAAGATTAGAGAAGAGATACCAGTTAAGTATATGATCAAGGGTGGGAGCAGAGGGCACGTAATCCCTCATCGTAACTCCTCATAAAATACAGATCAAACTTCAAACTGGTAAGTTCTCGTTTAATCTTACTATTTTACTTCGGAGTCACGTGAGTGGCTACGTGAAGATTTTAAAGCTCTGTGATTTCATGCCGTGGAAACGAGTCCATGCATCACGTCTGCCTTGACTGTAGAAGGAATAGTGTTAACATAATTTGGACATGAATTCGACATTGAAATCATAAAATTTATTAACACAAATTATAACCCTTTTATGGGTTTGAATTAATTTACAGAACTTAAAAAAATTTCTGCAAATGTTCCAGATTTCATTACTGGTTTATTGTAAAATAATTGGAATGTTCTTTCCCCTGACCATCCTGCTGCTTCGAGGACTTGGTCCATGGGCACATCCAATTGTATTGCTTCCGATGTAGCTGCAGCCCTGGTGGAATGAGATTTTAAAATGTTAGTATCCACCCCAGCCTGTGTAAGCACTTGTTTCAGCCATCTCGAGATGGTCTGGACCGTCACTCTTTTGTGAGGTTGCTTGTGGCTGATCAGAAGTCCCTTCTCATTGCCTCTTAGGATTTTTGTTTTCTCTATGTATAATGACAGGTGTCTAACTATACAGAGACGGTCATCTGTAGGGTATGACCTAAATAGTATATTGAGGCCTGCTGATCCCTGTCTGTTCTGCTTTACTAGCTCGTAGATGTGGAACGTAATATTGTCAGGTGAGAAAGTCATGTTGTCCAGTCTAAGTTTATGCAGTGACTGTACCCTCTGTGCCGTGATCAATGCCATTAACATGACTGTTTTTAAAGTCAGTCTGTGTAGGGACAGAGCTGATGCTGGAGACCAGTTTCTGAGCGTTTTCAGGACAATACTTACATCCCATATTTGGGAGTACCTGGTTTTTGGGGGATTAGTATTAAAAATTCCCCTCATGAGCTTTGTTGCCAGTGGGTGAGTCCCAACAGAGTAACGCTCTGTCCCTTGTCATAGGTAAGTTGACAGGGCACTTCTGGCGCTGTTGATGGCACTGTAACTGAGCCCCTCATCATAGTGGAGGCCTGCCAGATATTCCAGAACAGACGGGATGTTCTTGTTTCTGTTGGTGATGTCGTTTTTATGGCAGTACATTTCCCACTTCCTGATGTAGACCAGATACTGTTTTTTAGTCGATTGTCTTTGGGCCGTCGAGATCATGTTCGCTGTTCGGTCCGTTAGTCCCAGTTGTACAAGTGGTGTTTTTAAACTCTACAAATTAATAGGTTCAAATATTTATGGCATGGGTGGCTATCCCCTGTTACGGGATGTAGCAATAAGTCTGGTCTATGTGGGATGGTAATACATGGTTCCTACACCATGTTTTGTACCACTGGGAACCATGGTTGTGTAGGCCAATCGGGTACTACCAAAATACCAGACGCAGAGTCTTGTTGTATTTTCCTTAATACCCGACTGATGAGGCAGAAAGGAGGGAATGCGTAAATAAACAATTTCCCCCCAATGCAGCGAAAATGCATCTGTCGCTGCTGCCCCAGGGTCTGGTTCCCATGAAACATAGTTTGGTATCTGATTGTTTAGTCTGGATGCAAATAGATCGATATCTGGTGTTCCATATTTTGCTGTAATATCAGCAAATACTATTTTGTTCAACATCCATTGGGTGTTTTCATTAAATTTGCGTGACCTGGTGTCTGCCACTAAATTTAGTCTCCCCGGTAGGTAAGTGGCTGATATCCAAATATCTCTTTGGATGCACCATTGCCAAATTGAATTAGCCAGATTGTCACATGATATTGATTTGTTTCCACCCATGTGGTTAATGTATGCTACCACGGTGGTATTGTCTATTTGTAGTCGAACATGCTGGTGATATGACCCAGAACAATATGACTTTAGGCCATGGAATGCACCCAACATTTCCAAGTAGTTTATGCCCAGTGTGAGTAAGAAAGATGCCTCCTGTGCAGTCCATCTCCCTCCACAGCTGGTGATGGTATTGGTGGCTCCCCACCCAAGTGCACTGGCATCAGTTTGTAGTACCATGGAAGGGTTACTGACAATGATTGGGTTTGAACAAAGCCAGATGTTGTCTATCCACCATATTAGTTCCGTTTTGGCTTGGATTGGTAGTCTCATAGGTCTGTCAAAGTGACCTGCATTAATTTTGAGCGCTTGTATTTTTGCTCTCTGTAAGTTTTGGTAATGTAGAGGTCCAAATTGTGTGGCTGGGAAAGCAGCCACTATTTTACCAATTACTTTTGCTACCAATCTGATGGATGGTTTTCTGATGTCAATGAGGTTATTGCAAGCCTCTATTAAATCTCTAGCCTTTCCCTTAGGTAGTGTCACCATCATATGAACTGAGTCAATGGTGAACCCCAAATAGTCCATAGTAGTGGACGGTGTTAGTTTAGATTTAACTGGATGGATGATAAATCCCAGTTTTTCAAATAGCTGTTTTGTGGCTGTTACAGTCTGTATGGCCAATTCCAAAGTTTTGCCCACAATGAGTATGTCATCTAAATATGCCATGACCATATGTTTACGTTTCCATAGAAATGCTAGGGCTGGTTTTAAAATTGTTGTGAACAGTTTGGGGGCTGATGATAGCCCATTTGGCAGTGCTTTATACTGCCAGAGTTGTCCCATCCAGTTGAATTTTAAGTAACATCTGTGGTCACCTCGTATAGGCACTGTATAGTAAGCATCTTTTAAATCGATGCTGGCTTGGATACTGCTTAAGATGTAAGTATCGGTTGTTAATATGCTCCATGCATTCAAAAACCAGTGTAGTCTCCCCCCAACCTCCATGCTCTCCATATTTTTTAGGGAACCAGACCCACCTACCTCCATTGTTACCAGTGGCAGGTTTACTTCTTTTTGTACTTTTTCCGCTGTTGTTGTTGCGCTGGTGTCTGGTTTTTCGGTTTGGTTGGCGTTGGGGTTCCCCGCATCTTCCAAGAAGGCCGGCCTGGGCCATGGCCTAAAAAAGACTCATGTTTGAAATACCGTGCCTTCGAGCTTTCACCAGTTCTGCTGATGGGTGCGTAGGGATGCTGTCTTTGGCTGTAGTGGGTTTTTGTTGGTGTTCCTTTTATTAATCCCAAGGTTTTGGCTTCCTCATCGAGCTCTTTTACCTGCTTCGATAGGTTGCCTCCGAACAAGAGTATGGGTGGTTTCGTGGTCCCAGGTTTGCACAGTCCCGCGAATTTTGGGTTCAGTGTGGGTTGTATGGCACTTTTCCTGATGTTATTTATTTCATGCTGGGTGTTGCAGAATAGTGCCAGTGCATCTTGTTGGTCCTGGGACATGTCCCTGTCGTCCACTGTACGGGCAAATGCTGTTATCCCTGCGGTCAGTACTTTCAATACTTTTTGCAATTTTACATCCATACTCCTGACTCCTGTTCCAATGTGTTTCCATATACAGTTGTTAACTATTGGAACGTTCAGAGATATGCAGTTGCCCGGTGCCAGGTGTCTTCCTGTGGTGTCCAGTACAGCCTGCTCTTGTAACTGGTTTAGAGACATGTAGTCTATACTGGCAGCAAGCTTTGGCTCCAGATTTTGTCCAGTCTGCTCCGGCTGTATAAAATTGGCCACCATGTCCAGTAAGTTCTCTTTTTCCCGCACCCCATGCACACTTGTCTTTTCTTCTGCAGACCCCTCTTCCAGGTCAGCCCAGCACTGACCCGCAGTGCTCCCCTCCGATGAGGTAGAAGCACTGTGCAGCCCTTGAAAAGGTACTGCTGTGGGTTTACCATAGGGCCCACAGTGACCCGACTCCATCTCCCGGAGTCTGTCACGTTGGAGCAAATGCTCCATACACCGCTCCATTTGGGTCCAGCGCTCTCGGTTGCTGGCCGCCCGCGGTGGTTCAAAGTCGGACTCCTCTGAGTCCACGACCTTGTTAGTTTTGTGTCTAGCCTTGCCGCCCTGCCGTGTGGATTTGGCCGGTGCGGAGGCGACATCGGGCACAGCTGATCCCACTACGGGTGATCCAAGTGCCGTTAGCTGCTGTTGCTGGCTGCCCGCTACTCCGCGGTCCTCCCTCACCAGCTTTGTCGCAGCCCTTGTCTTCTTTGTTTTCTCCATTTTCCTACCTGTAGTTGGAAATGGAACAAAAAAGACCGCAGAGTAAACGCTTACCTGCAATTAGCGGCTTTTAAACTGCCGCCGCGGGAGAACGTCCTTCCACCGCGTCTGACGTTTCGCAATGCGTGTAGCGATATGACACGCATGCGTCCTGGCGGGGTTCTTCACGTAGTCACTCACGTGACTTCGAAGTAAAATTGACTGTTAGAGCCCTCAAATCCTATTTGATAAATTATTCTGTTGTCTCTTTTGGGTTCTCGCTAAGCATTTTCAAGTGGACAAATAGTTTTAATAACACCAATGATGCAAGAATTTAATATGTTATAACAAAATTATTAAACTTACCTATTCAAAAAAGCATTTGACGTTTGGAGCACTTTGTATGTGATTATGCAAGAAGCTTAACCTTTGAGTTCACATTAGTTTAGTTTTGAGATACAGCGCGGTAACTGACCCTTCAGCCCACCGAGTCCATGCCGACCAACAATCCCCGCACATTAACACTACCCTACACAGTAGGGACAATTTCTACGCTATACCAAGCCAATTAACTTACAAACCTGTACATCTTTGGATGTAGGAGGAAAACGATCTCGGAGAAAACATACGCGGTCACGGGGGAGAACGTACAAATTCCATACAGACAGCACCAGTAGTCAGGATCGTACCTGGGTCTCAGGCACTGCAAGCAACTCTACCGCTGTGCCACCGTGCCGCCCCTCATCACCATAGCTTTATCACCCACAGGCTTTGATGAATTAAGCTTACAGGCAGTATCTTGCAGCTTGCAAATTAGAGCAAGCTGTTACAACTCCTAGCAATTGTTATTGATAGATCAGACCATTTACAGTGTGTGCAAGGACTTGCTGTTTTAAAGCTTGTGTGAATCTCTGAGCACAGAACCACCAGCTAGTTTATTTTTAGGGCAGAAAGCAAAATTCTTCAAAATTACCTTGGAAGAGAAACAACTTTAGTAGTGCATTCAAATGGCTGGTCAGATACAATTTGTTAGTGACAAGCAAGGATTTTGAAATAGAAACTTTGTGTAGGAAGGAAATGCAGATGCTGGTTTAAACCGAAGATATACACAAAAAGCTGGAGTAATTCAGCGGGTCAGACAGCATCTCTGGAGTAAAAGAAGAGGTGACGTTTTGGGTCGAGACCCTTCTTCAGACAACAGACAATAATGGACTATTGTGGGTTCCACCTTTCCTTGATCACCATTGCTGGCTTAAATTTGTTCTTTTGCATATCTCTCATTCATTTGTTCTATGTACCTTTTCATATCTCTCACTTCCCTCGCCCCTGACTCTCAGTCTGAAGAAAGGCCTCAGTCTGAAACTTCACCTATTCCTTTTTTCCAGTGATGCTGTCTATCTGCGGAGTTACTGCAGCTTTTGTGTCTATCTCTGGTTGGAAATGTACTACTTGGTCAGATTGGATTGTAGATGGGGTGGAATCCACTTTCACTACAACATATGACTTAGAAGTAGAAACAGGTTTGTACAAAATAATACAAAATGCTGGAGTAACTTCGAGGGTCAGGCAGCATCTCTTGGAGAAAATGGATTGGTGACGTTTTGAATTGGGCCCCATCTTCAGATTTGGCTTGCATTTTGGTGGGGCAAGGGGGAAAATGCCTGCACTAATTCAATAGATATATTTCAGAAATCCTGTGGACTGCACCCGATATTTTATCTAGTGGCATGGTATTGGAATGGATAATCAGATAAAATGAGACTAACTGTCCTCATCAAATGCTGCAATTCTACAGCTGCCAAATAATATCAATACTTGAGCAGATCATATACTTAAACTGAAGGTAGTTTAGTGGCTGGAGAAGACTAAAGTGGCTGTTTTCCTCTTTCGAACTAATATGTCATTGCTCTGTTTGTTGTGGTCCATTGTGGTGTGGATAATGTTATCCCGTATGCAGTTGACTCCCAGTTTAAGGAAACAAAAGATATACCTGGTGTTTTGCTTCTTATTCCATTACATCATCTTTTGCCTGCACTGTCAATCTTTTAGTTATTGAGTCCTGCCTGCCTTTCACCCTATTGCAGATCATCCCTTTGGTACTTTCCCTCTCCTTTTTTCTGCCTCATTAACCTACAATTTTATCTTTACTCAGATGAATGGTTGCCATTCTGAAACATTAATTCTGTTTCTTTCTCAACAGGTTCTGCTTGAGCAGCATTTTCCCTTTTTGTATTCCAGAGAAGGATCTTTCATGGAGTAAATGAACTAACCTAGAAATTCGATTTCAGTTAAGTGTTCTTCGGCACATGCCTGTTACAATAAACTGTGAGCATTGGTGCCAGCAGGTCATGATACCAAGAATGTACATTCACACAATGTTACTGATTGTTTATCGGTTGCATCCCTCTATCCCTCCACATGTAGGCTGGTATGGATCACAAGAATAAGATTCTAATATAATTTTTTTAATTATGCTTCAAAATGCCTTTAGTTCACACTCTGCATATGATCTAATAAGACTGGCAGTTTATCGAATGCAGCCTGACCATGTGCATAATGCCAGAGGGAAGCCCTGGGCACTTATTTTCAGCCTGAAATATAAGTGTTCAGCAATCAGGTTTGTTTGTCACAGAAACCTGTGTGGTTTGACTTGAGAATGGAAGAGCTTTATCATGTTGAACTCTTTTTCACATCAAAGTGAATATTGCAAAATTCAATTTGAATTATACTGGAATCACAACATGAAAATAGGTAATTTTGCAACAGCATCACATAAATCCTCCTGCACTAATAACATGAGGCGATTAGCAACAATGTGAACAGCTGCCTTTAGAACAATCAGAAACTGGTTTATTTGACCTTTCAAGATCAAACATTCCAAGGACTGTCATTCATCAAAGGTGGGCATTTCCTTGTCTGTCGTCTCCAGCAGGAAGTTCAACGATGTATTATCAGTCTGTTTGTCGTTCAGTTCTAGCCGATGGCATCCAGAGCACAAAACCACCACTTTGTCAAAGTGACGTTGTAGATCAGTATGTTTAAGAAGGAACTGCAGATGCTGCAAAATTCAAAGGTAGATAAAAATTCTGGAGAAACTCAGCGGGTGAGGCAGCATCTATGGAGCGAAGGAACAGGCGATGTTTCGTGTCGAGACCCCTCTTCCAGTACTTTTGATTTTTGTTTACTCCACAGAACCTTTTCGGAAAATTTATATTATCCAAATTGAATTCATTGAAGAGATGAGAACAAAAGCAAAGCACTCAAAGGATCTTATTATCTGAACTTCATTATCAGAACGTCAGGCAAAAGACAAGAGCAAACTGAAGCAACTAGGTTGGCCACAGCCTTAGGATGAGATTTCCTCAGATTCTACAGATTCACAAACCAGTAATTCAGAAGGTAGCTTAATTTGCCTAAACATTGGGTGGGTGATGTTTTTTAGTCCAATGGATTGAGTTGTGAAAGAAGTGTTAATATGCATTATCCACTATGATTGGTTTCAACCAGATTAAATGCTGAAATGTGCAATTTCTACATTTACTTTGTTTCATTTCAGCAGGCCACATATAAGGCATTAGATGCAGTCTATAACATATCAATTTTTGTGAATTCCCCCATTCCATAAGATTACTGGGGTGTCTCATATTGACACTGATCATCCTCAGAGCGTGAGAAGAGATAACTTATTGTAGCAAATAAATCATTACTTTATACAATATTGAACAGCTGATTGACTTATGTTGCTAATATCTAAAGTGACAACTACTGTGAGCTTGGAGCATAAATAAAAGAGAGCATTTCATTCCCATTTTCCCAGGCGCAATTGGAGCTGAATTTCTAGGAGAACTGTTTATAGTTTACAGTTTAATTTATTGTACATGTACCGAGGGACAATGAAAAGCTTTTGATGTGTGCTATCCAGTCAGCTGAAGGATAATACACAATTATAATCAAGCTATTTACAGTATATAGATACATGATATAAAGGAATAATATTTAGTGCAAGGTAAAGCCAGCAAAGTCCGATAAAGGATAGTCCGAGGGTCACCAACCAGGTCGATAATAGTTCACGACTGGTTGTGGTAGGATGCTTCAGTTGCCTGATAACAGTTGGGAAGAAGCTTTCCCTGAATCTGGAGGTGTGCGTTTTCACATGGGGGAGGGGAGAAGAGCGAGTGGCCAGGGTGCGACTCATCCTTGATTATGCTGCTGGCCTTACCGAAACACCATGAGGTATAAATGGAGTGATCTACAGATCTTCATGACACACACACTGCAGTTTTGTCACTGACTGTATCTCATTATTTGAACTTCATTATAAGAACTTCAGGAAGCATCGCTGTTCTGTGGTTGCATGTGCAGTTTGAAATGTCTATTATTTTTCAATTAATTTCCATCACAAGAAGCAGGAGAGTTATTATCGATAATGTCAATGTGTTGATGTGAAAATCTTATGAGAAAGGGGCAGCACAACAACATTTATACAAAAAATCATAACCACGAGTGAACCAGAAACCAAACAAAAAAGGAATATTATTCAGAAATCAAGTTGTCACTTTTATTTCTATAGCACATTTAAAAAACAACTCTCGTTGACCAAAGTGCTTTACATTGGTGGAGGTATTAACGTTATACAACATTGGTTCATAGATTAAGTACATACATAAATACATACATATAGCCCTCCCTCAGAGGACGTCAAGAAAGGCTTGAGAGTAAAGATGAGTTTAAAGTCTCGATTTAAAGGAGTCGATGGAGGGGGCAGTTCTGATGGGAAGAGGGATGCTGTTCCACAGTCTAGGAGCTGCAACCGCAAAGGCGCGGTCGCCCCTGAGCTTATGCCTAGACCGCGGGATGTTCAGTAACCCCAAGTCGGCCAGTCTGAGGGACCTGGAGGTGGTGTGATGGGTTAGCAGACTTTTGATGTAGGTGGGGGCAAGCCCGTTAAGGGCTTTGTTGACATAAAGGAGGATCTTGACATTTATTCAGAACCGCACAGTGGAGAGAGGCCAGAATCGGCGTGATGTGGTCCCTTTTTCGGGTGCCCGTCAGGAGTAACGCTGCGGCGTTTTGGACCAGTTGCAGGCAGGACAGGGAAGATTGGCTGATGCCACTGTAAAGAGAGTTGCAGTAATTGAGGCGCGAGGAGATAAATGTGTGACTGGAGAAATTGGTCTTAAAGCCCCTACCAGTCTTTAAGTGGAAAAAGGAACGGTAAATTGATACTGATTTACAAAAAAAAGGACACAAAGTGCTGGAGTAACTCAGTGGGTCAGGCAGCATCTCAGGAGAATATGGATACATGATGTTTCAGGTTAGGACTCTTCTTCAGACTAATTTTGGTGTGGTGGGGGGAGGGCAGAAGAAATCTGGAAGAGAGGAGGCGCAGGACAAATCCGAGATTAATATACAGATTGTTGAACTAAGGGCAGAGATGAAAAGACAGAAGTCACGAGACAAAAGGACAGAAGAGTTGCAAATTGTAAAGTTAAAGGAAGAAATGTAGGTGGAAGAGGAGGTCGAGGGGAGAAATATTTACGAGCCTAGGTTAGGCAAAGGGGAGAAAAATAAATCAGTGAAGATATGAGGGCAAAAACAACACATTCAAAGAAAGTTAAGAAAAAGACAAGAGCAAACTGAAGCAACTAGGTTGGCCACAGTGTTTTGAATAGATGTTCTCAGATTACATAGATTCACACACCAGTGATTCAGAAGGTAGTTTAATTTGCCTAAACATCATTGGGTGGGTGATGTCTTCTTGCAGTGGATCACATTAAGGTGAAATTAATGTTAATATGCATTATCCACTGCAATTGGTTTCAACCAAGTTAACTGCTGAAGTGTGCAATTTCTACTTGTTTACTTTGTTTCATTTTATCAGGCCACATGTAAACTATTTGTTGCTGTCTATAATATATCATTTTTTGTGGATTCCCCCTACTTCTTAGGATTACTAGCATTTCTCATGTTGACACTGATCATCCACAGAGCGCAAGAAGAGATGACTTATTCTCGCAAATAAATCATTACTTCATATAATATTGAACAGCTGATTGACATGTTGCTAATATCTAAAATAAAAGAGAGCATTTCATTTCCATTTTCGAAGGCGCCATTGGAGCTGAATTTGTAGGAGAACTGATCTATAGATCTTCATGAAGCACACACTACAATTTTGTCACTGACTGACACTTCATTTCATCAGAACGTTAGGAAGCATCGCTGTTGAGTGGTTGAATGCATGGTTTAAAATGTCTAGGAGGAATATAATGGGGGGAGGGAGTGAGGGGTGGGGGGAGGGGGTGGAAGGGGGTGGTGGTGGGGGAAGGGATGTTGTTGGTAGTTACTTAAAATTATAAAATGCAATATTCATACCATTAGGTCGTAAGCTATCCATGCAGATCATGAGGTGCTTTTCCTCCAGTTTGTGAGTGGTCTCATTCCGGCAAAGGAGGAGGCCAGGATAGAAAGGTCAGTATGGGAATGGAAAGAATAGTTAATATGTTTAGTAACCGGGAGATCCAGTAGACCTTGGTGTACCAAGTGCAGTTGTTCGGCGAAACAGTTGTCGAGACTATGCCTAATCTCACCAATGTACAGGAGGTCGCATCGGAAACACCAGATGCGGTAGATGAGGTTTGAGGAGGTGCACGTGAACCTCTGACTCACCAGGAAGGACTGCCGGAGAACCTGGATAGAGGTGAGTATATGGACATGTGTTGCATCTCCTGTGGTTGCAGGGGAAAGTACTTGGGGAGGTGGTGGTTTTAGTGGGAATGGATGAGTGAACTAATGAGTTGTGGAAGAAGTGGTCTCTGCAGAAGGTGTAAAGTGGGGGGTGGGGAGGCTGGTGGTGGGATCATGTTGGAAGTGGTGGAAATCTCGGAGAATTATGTGTTGGAAGCGGAAGCTGGTAGGATGAAAGGTGAGTACTAGAGGACTCCAGAGATGCTGCCTGACCCATTGAGTTACTCCTGTACTTTGTGTCTTTTGTACTTCAAGTATAGTTCTTTAAATTGTAAATGGATTAAACATTTATTTATAATGTTTAAACTTAGAAATAGGTTTAATATTTAAGTCAGCGTTTGTGTGACATGGTGGGTAACTTCCAAATGGTAGCACTCCCAGTTCAGAACAACAGAATTCAATACTAGCAAAGTAGTCCCTCATCCTGCTCTGAGGTTGCAATTATAGCAGCCACAAGTGGCAGAACCCGTGGAGGTCATCCTTCCTAAAACACAGATGCCTCATGCACTGTTTCTAGTTGAAATTCAGGAAGGTGAATTGCTCTCTGAGAACACTAGATCAATAAATCAGCGGCCGAGTGTTTTTCTCCCCCTTGTTCAACTGAGGTTGAATTTCTCAGCAAGTTTTAGTAGTGCCAAGCATTTGGAGGATTTATAATAATAATAATAATAATAATAATAATAATAATAATAATAATAATAATAATAATAATAATAATAATAATAATAATAATAATAATAATAATAATAATCATCATCATATAATAAATGAGTGAACTAATAATAATAATAATATGAGTGAACTATTATTAGTTCACTCATCTAATAATAATAATCAATGGGTCAGGCAGCATCTCTGGAGTCCTCTAGTACTCACCTTTCATCCTACCAGCTTCCGCTTCCAACACATAATTCTCCGAGATTTCTACCACTTCCAACATGATCCCACCACCAGCCTCCCCACCCCCCACTTTACACCTTCTGCAGAGACCACTTCTTCCACAACTCATTAGTTCACTCATCCATTCCCACTAAAACCACCACCTCCCCAAGTACTTTCCCCTGCAACCACAGGAGATGCAACACATGTCCATATACTCACCTCTATCCAGGTACTCCGGCAGTCCTTCCTGGTGAGTCAGAGGTTCACGTGCACCTCCTCAAACCTCATCTACCGCATCTGGTGTTTCCGATGCGACCTCCTGTACATTGGTGAGATTAGGCATAGTCTCATATTAATATTAATAATAATATTATTATTATTGTTATTATTATTATTATTATTATTATTATTATTATTATTATTATTATTATTATTATATTATTATTATTATATTAATAATAATAATAATATTTATTTTGGACTCAAGGTCCAGACGAGGGACAACATTACATAAAAATGCATTGCATATTAATAACATCATAAAGTACATATAAAATGTTAGTTTATCACATAAAAGCATCATAAATTATATATTTTAAAAAACTCACAGTACATGAATTAAAATCCAGAATAAATAGAATGATCAATGTCCTACAACGAGACAATGATACCAGTGTCTCCACAACTGGGATTCGTAGCGTGTAGTGCTAAACCTTATGTTTGACAAGGCCACAATAATTACATTTTTAGAGTCATTTATCCTGCAGATGAATTTATCTTCACTAGACAGCCGCTTTTATCCCAGGACAAACAAAGCCAGCACTTTGGCTGAGGTTACTAATACAAGGACACCAAGACCCATTACATTGGACTAACTATTGTCTTGTATGAGATCAATCAAAGTAGACTGGAATCTAATCCTCTCTGTATGGACACAAAATGTAACTCAGCGGGACAGGCAGCATCTCTGGATAGAAGGAGTAGGTGAAGTTTCAGGTTGAGACCCTTCTTCAGACTGTATCACTGTTAAATCACTCGCTATCATCTTCCCCACAGACAACAATGGACCATTGTCGGCTCCATCTTTCCTTAATCATTGTTGCTGGCTTTGATTTGTACTTTTGAATATCTCTCATTCATTTTTTCTATGTACTTTTTCATATCTCTCACTTGCCTCGCCCCGATTCTCAGCCTGAAGAAGGTTCTCGACCCGGAACATCACCCATTCCTTCTATCTAGAGATGCTGCCTGGCCCGCTGAGTTACTCCAGCATTTTGTGTCTATCTTCGGTGTAAACCAGCATCTGCAGTTCTTCCCTACACCTCTCTGTATGGCACAGCTACTTTTCGACTATCACTATTTCAAATAATAACACATTATGGAAATATTGAAATTTAAATATTGGAATTGAAATTATCACAAATTATGGTTGTTTTTTACAGACCAATGGGCAGCTTAGCTTACAACAAGTCCTGAATACAGAAGGTTGGACCTCACAACTTCAACAACCGTCTTTACAACCACACTTCACCCATGGGAGTGAAAAATCATGTAATTTCCTCTGCAAAGTTTAATAGGATAAATAAATTCCACCGTCCAGAGAAATCAATCAAAATAGAAGATTTTACAAGAAGAAAAATGCTGAAAAATAGAAATTTCAGACTTACTTACTTTACTTTATTAATTTATTGAACGTTAAAAAATACAAACACAAATAAACTTATAAGCAATAAAAAAATAAAATAAAACACAAAGGAAAACAAACAAATAAGTAACTCAAATAATACAAATAATATCGTTCATGTTCAAAAGGGGTGAGAAGAAGTTCGAAAACTTTTCTGGTCCTTATTTTCTATACATTTTCATGGAAAAACAGAATAATGGGAACAAATGGACCCAAAATCTGTTGAACAGTCCACAAACAAGAAATAACCAAACAGAAAAGAAAATCACTGGTCCAGCTCATAACCATTCAATCTTTTGTTTCTGAAGAGTGTTTTTAGTTTGAATAGAGTCTTACATTTTTTCAGCTCATCATGGCAGTTATTCCAGAGACTAACACCCTTTGCTGTAACACAATGGAGTTTTGCATTAGTTCTTATTGCCGGTTTTTCGAATATATAGGTTCCTCTCAGGTTGTGTTTGCTTTCTCTCCGTTGGAACAACCCCTGGATATTACAAGGCAATTGCTGATTAGCTGCTTTGAACATAATTTGGATAGTTTTATAATCTGTCAGATCTTGAAATTTTAATGTTTTTAGTCTGATAAATAATGGTTTTGTTGATTGTCTGTAGGTGGTTTTATGTATAATTCGTATTGCTCTTTTTTGGAGGATGAAGATAGGATGTGTATTTGTTTTGTATGTGTTCCCCCATACCTCCACACAGTAGATCATGTATGGGAGTATGAGGGAGCAGTACAACATATACAGGGAGGCTTGATTTAGTAGGTCTCTGGCTTTATTCAGTATTGGAATTGATTTGGATATTTTGGCTTTAATATAATTTATGTGAGGTTTCCAAGTTAATTTGTTGTCAATTAATACTCCAAGAAATTTTATTTCAGATACTCTTTCTATTTCTGTGCCATTTATCATGAGCTTTTTCTCTGTGTTGGTTGATCGATTTCCAAATATTATAAATTTTGTTTTACTTAAATTCAATGTGAGTTTATTTTCGTCAAACCAGATCTTCATCCTGCTCAATTCCTTTTCCATACTATCCTTTGGTAATATTTAACAGACATCTTCACAAGCACAACTGATACCTTCAGCAGTTTCAATCCCCCAGCTTTACAGAAGTAATGAATTTTGTTATTAGTACATGCGTTTTGCTGGGAGCTGTGATGCACTGCCTAATCTGGTACCAAAATAAAAAAGACAAATGATTTCTGTGAAACCTCAAAATCCATTCCTGTCTGGAGCTAACTGCTAAAAGCTCTGTTATAGTGTAATAGTGCAACATGGTTGTGAACAATGACTATTACTTTAAGACTGTCATTTCTTTAAAGGTTGTCATGTGACTTGTTGCCCTTTTTTTAGTTGCGACGATATTTAATAGAAAGTTCAATAGGCAACCGCGAGGTGACCTTGACCACTCACTACACATTTTGTTTGAACTTCTTGTATCTTGTGTATATGCCTCCACATTCTCCAATGGTCATTGTTGGAGAATAATAATCCACTGGGCATACATACATTGCAAAGAGAAGAATCAGAATCAGAATCAGAATTTTATTCGCCAAGTATGTTTTGCAACATACTGTACGAGGAATTTCACTGGCCAGGTCAGTCATACAATTAAAAGCAACAGACTCAAAAACACATTTTAACATGAACATCCACCACAGCAACTCCTACACATTCCTCACTGTGATGGAAGGCGAAAAAAAGTTCAAGTCTCTTCCTTTGTTCTTCCTTGGTCGGGGGCCTTGATGGGACGATCTTAATTCCCGTAGCCGGCGGCGTTCGGGCCTTCCGCATCGAGGCGTTCAGCTTCGGCATCGGGGGGGTTGTCAGCTCCCTCGCACCAGGCGATCGAACCTCGCTTCAGGGCTGGACGAACCTTCTGCGGCGTTGGAGCTCCCGACTCAGCCTCTCCCGAGACTGTGAGCCCTTGATGGTAAGTCCGCAGGCCGCGGTGGGAGCGATCCCAGGTAAGGAATCCTGAGTTAGATAATCAGCCATGATCATATTGAATGGCGGTGCAGGCTCGAAGGGCCGAATGGCCTACTCCTACACCTATTTTCTATGTTTCTATGATCCGCTCGGATGTTAAGTTTGCGCCCCGCGGTGGGGCTCACGACAGTCCGAGGCGGCTTCCAGCTCCCAGCTGAAAAAAAAAAAAGCTGCTCATGGGAAGAATTTCTGACCAGCAAGGTTGCTTGCTGCAGCAAACATCTATACCATTATCTCTTTTGTAATAAAGAGTGCCTTTCACATACCGATGACATCTCCAAGAGCATTTAATATGTAGCTGCAATGCGAAGAATCAGATAATTGGCCATGTAGTTGCTTTATAATCTGACCTTGAAGGGAACCAAATGAAAGATGGCAAGAGAAAATGCATTCCTGGAGGAAAGTCAAAGTGAGAGATAGTACCTGGGGGAAATCAATTGATGCATCCTGTGAAACAAAGCACTCGTGAAATGTACACAAGTGAAGGTATGATGGAGAATGGGATTACACATGATGAAAATAAGTGTATGTTCGCTTTTGATTAGTGGATGTTGTCGCCTTTTCATTCATTTGCCGAGCAGATAAATCAATAATTGTTCTTTGAAAGGTGATCATCTGGCATTTAACAACTGTCTGCATGCCCTCATCATGTTTCCTGTCACCCTGCTAACTTGTCAGACATTATGGTGTGTAAGGTTCATGGATTTAACTTCATTACTGACAAATGTCACAATTTATACACAAACAAAAAAGTCTGATCATGCCACAACTATTTAGACTGGGCTGATATCATTCAATTTAGAATGTTTAGATCTTCACACAATGCTTTAGCAGTGATAAAGTTTCAATTGCTGAACCGGGAAAAAAAAAGAAAAAGATACACAAACACAATTACTGAGGAATTCATCTCAGTTGGTATCATATACAGTATACAATAATGGCTGTACATGATATTCTTTCTATAATAGCCCTTGCATTGATTTCACTAGCTCACAATTTCAGATAGACAGCTGAACACTCAGTTGGTCATAACAAAAACTCATTCCTGTGCATGGGTCCAAGGTAAATGTAAGACTATCAGATAAAGTATCAGATTCATCTTTTAGTGAACCAGCCTGACTTTCTTTCTATTTAAGTGGTTGCTGGAAAATTGGCTAGGGACCCTCATGCGTGTCCATTCATTTCCCTTCAGCTTTTGTGGATTCTCTACAAAATAGCACTAGGCACCAGAAACATATCTGATCCATACGATATAATTATGCAATCTTTAGCGTTAGGTAGCCAACATTTCATTGTGTCCAAGAGATACAAAGGTATGTTTCATTCATTTGATTAAAATATGTTTTTTTTGCATTTGTTATATTTGGAATAGGTCCTTCAACCCACTGGGTCCATGTGTTCATATTAGTTTAGTTTTATTTAGTTTAGAGATACAGCGTGGAAACAGTAGGTATGTTGCAAAGCCTACCTGAAGCGTCTTTGAAAATCTGCCGTTGCGGGTGTGCGCGATTTTGGCGCCGTTTAGAGGGGGCGGGTTTAAAACGCGATTTTCTCTAGGCTGTTCAAATCGAAGATGTTCAGCCTAGTTAATTATTAACGAAAAATCGCTGGAAGACCCCGTCGCAAAAGCTATTATTAGGTTTAAAGGCCTCGTATAATAGTTATAGTAGTTTAAAAATCAATCTCTAAACCCGCGACGGCCAGCAACCGCAGGGTCTCATAAAGCAGACAGCTGAAGTTAGGTTGTATATTTTTACATTAAAAAGGGCTTCTAAAGATCCCTTTATACAAAATTTAATATTGCGAGTAGCTCAATTTGGGCCCATTATATCGCGCAGTATTTTTCTGGGCATTTGGGGCACAAATCTACCGCAATGTGAACGTTCTAAACCAGCGCGTTCCACAGGGACCCACTAGAAAGCTGATTTAAATGGGCATTTATTTACAGCAATTAAACACTAAATTCCTTCCATTTGGTCTATAAATTAATGTAAATGAGATTTA
Source organism: Amblyraja radiata (assembly GCF_010909765.2). Classification (NCBI taxonomy): domain Eukaryota; kingdom Metazoa; phylum Chordata; class Chondrichthyes; order Rajiformes; family Rajidae; genus Amblyraja; species Amblyraja radiata. Next base: position 44,264,007 of record NC_045957.1, on the reverse strand, counting down.
AAAATCATGTTTTATTGTGAATTATTTGTGAATATTATTTGGACATTTAGGCTATTTAAAAATGTTAATAATTTATTAAGAAATGGATAGATGTTTAGATCTAGTAATTGAAGTCTGAAATTAGCTACAATTAGGTAACTAACTAATTATATGCTTTAATTTCAGGTCATCCAAGTAAGATTATTTTATATTTGTTTCAGAATGCTTCAATCTATGATAACTGAAAATTTCATTCAGTTCTCTTAATTTTTAAGAAAGTTATGGGCTTTTGACTGTTCACGATCACAACTTTTTTGTTATGTCCATAGAAAATCAATAGGGAACAAGATGCTCATTTCCGAGTATGAAAATGGCCATAACTTTTTAAATACTTGAGATATGAAAGTGAATTAGGTGTCAAATTAAACTTATTTTTATGCTTTATCTGATGGGATAAATTACAGACTTGATTTTTTAAATCTCAAAATTTTGTAACATTGCTAGAAACAGGCCCTTCGGCCCACTGAGTCTGCAGCGACCAGCGATCTCCACACATTATCACAAGCCTACACACACAAGGGACAATATACACTTATACCAATTATACAAACCCAAGCCAATTAACCTACAAACCTGTACGTCTTTGGATTGTGGGAGAAAACCGAAGATCTCAGAGAAAACCCATGCGGTCATGGGGAGAACGTACAATCCGTATAGACAGCACCCATAGTCGGGATTGAACCCAGGTCACTGGCACTGCTAGCGGTGCTGTGCCGCCGTGCCGCCCCGATAATATTTTCTATGTTATTCCACTTTTGCATCCAATTCTTAAACATTAAGGTTAATTTAACAGAGGCCAATTAACCTACAGACGTGCACATCTTTGGGATGTGGGGGCACCTGGAGGAAACCCACCTGTTCAGAAAGTTGCTGAAATCTTAATAAATGCCTGTGTTTATGTTATATTTATTCTCATCATTTCAATGCACCCTTTCTATACACATGCTGTCCCGATCCTAATATTCCCAAATCCTATTCAGCATTTGCCACAGTGCTCACTCACCTACATTGATGCCTAATTAAGCAATGACAGCAGTTTACATTCTCAGTAATCCCTGCAAATGCTGTAATCCCACAGGATCTCTGCATTCATTGAACTCACAACTCTAGAGTTTAGCTAATTGTAATTACTCAATCACAGGCACCATATTTTTAGCCGCCAAGACCTTCACTGCAATTTCCACCCTAAATATTTTTCCCACTTTCTCTAACTTTCCTCATTTAACACCTCCCACCACCAGCTCATCTACTCTCATAGGTGGCTCATTTTCAAATATGCTTAATAATGGTTTTCTCTGAAGTGCCTTGGCAGGTTTTGCTATGTTAAAGATGCTATTTAAATATAGCTTGTCATCACCTCGCTACAGATCCTTAAACTTTATCGAGCAGCCTGTTTGCAATCACAGTTGAGAGCTAAACAGGATATAAAAACTGAAGGTAATGTGCAAATACACTGCAAATTAGATGTAACTCTACATATGAATAAAGCTCAGCCAATCCCTGATATGCTATATCTATAAAGACAGCATGGACTGAAAAATCAAAGCTACATTTCACATATTCATGGGGATCTTTTTAAGGGAAATAAACATGTATATTTATTAACATTCACAGCCTATGAACAAGCATCACTTATTTAGATAGCTTTAAGTATAATACAGCACCACAGGTTACGAACAATACATAATTCGCTACAGAGATTTTAAAGTTTAATCTTTTGACTATCCATGTCATCAAAATAATTATGGTTGTGCATCTCTGTCAGAGATGTACCAATTTTAGTGAAAGACTTACATTAGCAGATAGTCATGGAGAGTCATAGAGTCATAGAGTGATACAGTGTGGAAACAGGACCTTCGACCCAACTTACCCACACTGGCCACAATGTCCCAGCTACACTAGTCCCACCTGCCAGTGCTTGGTCCATATCCCTCCAAACCTGTCCTATCCATGTATCTTGTCTAATCTTTTCTTAAACAATGGGAAAGTCCCAGCCTCAACCACCTCCTCGGGCAGCTTGTTCCACACACCCACCACCCTTTGTGTGAAACAGTTACACCTCGGATTCCTATTAAATCTTTTCCCCTTCACCTTGAACCTATGTCCTCTGGTCCTCGATTCCCCTACTCGGGGCAAGGGACTCTGTGCATCTATCTGATCTATTCCTCTCATGATTTTGTAAGATCTAAAACAAATATTATTATCTGCAATAGACAATAGAAAATAGGTGCAGGAGTAGGCTATTCGGCACTTCGAGCCAGCACCGCCATTCAATGTGATCATGGCTGATCATCCCCAAGCAGTACCTCGTTCCTGCCTTCTCTCCATATCCCTTGACTCCGCTATCTTTAAGAGCCCTATCTAGCTCTCTCTTGAAAGTATCCAGAGAACCGGTCTCCACCACCCACTGAGGCAGAGAATTCCACAGACTCACAACTCTCTGTGTGAAAAAGTGTTTCCACATCTCAGTTCTAAATGGCTTACCCCTTATTCTTAAACTGTGGCCTCTGGTTCTGGACTCCCCCAACATCGGGAATATGTTTCCTGCCTCTACCGTCTCCAAACCTTTAATAATCTCATATGTTTCAATAAGACCCGCTCTCATCCTTCTAAATTCCAGAGTGTACAAGCCCAGCCGCTCCATTCTCTCAGCATATGACAGTTCCGCCATCCCGGGAATTAACCTTGTAAACCTACGCTGCACTCCCTCAATAGCAAGAATGATTACATACCATTAGCAAGTTTAATGTAAAGTGATATCTTAGTCAATCACCGAAGCCAGAATTAAATAGGTGCTTGTCTAAAGATGGAAATGTCAAGTAGAGTAATAAAACCATTGGCCAATGAACACCAGGAGAGTCTGAAAAGTATTTATCTCATTGCCAGCTTTTATCACTCTTTCAGTCAGTGCATACAGGTCATACACTTGCTGCTTAATAAAAATCTTACATCTCTCACCTCTGATTCTTTAAATAGTTAGTCAAGTCAAGAGAGTTTATTGTCATGTGTCCCAGATAGGACAATGAAATTCTTGCTTGCTGCAGCACAACAGAGTATTGTAGGCACAAATACAGAACAGTTCAGTGTGTCTATATAGCATAGACCATATATATACACATAAATAAACAGATAAAGTGCAATAGGCTGTTATAGTCAGATGGCTTGATGGCGAGTTTAATAGCCTGATGGCTGTGGGGAAGTAGCTGTTCCTGAACCTGGTTGTACCAGATTTCAGGATCCTGTACCTTCTACCTGATGGCAGTGGAGTGATGAGTGTGTGGCCAGGATGGTGTGGGTCCTTGATGATGTTGGCAGCCTTTTTGAAGCAGCGACTGCGATTGAACCCTTCGATGGTGGGGAGGTCAGGACCGATGATGGACTGGGCAGTGGTCACAACTTTCTGCATTCTCTTCCGCTCCTGGACGGTCAAGTTGCCGAACCAAGCCACGATGTAACCAGTCAGCATGCTCTCTAATGTGCACATGTAGAAGTTCGAGAGAGTCTTCTTTGACATACCGACACTCCGTAATCTTCTCAGAAAGTAGAGGCGCTGATGTGCTTTCTTTATAATTGTATCAGTGTGCTGGGACTAGGAAAGATCTTCGGATATGCACGCCCAGGAATTTGAAGTTCTTGACCCTTTCCACCATCGTCCCATTGATATAAATTGGATTGTGGGTCCCTATCCTACCCCTTCCACAATCAGTTCCTTGGTTTTGCTGGTTTTTGAGAGCCAGGTTATTGTGCTGGCACCATTTGGTCAATTGGTCGATCTCACTTCTAGACTCTGACCTTCACCAACAGTGATTCGTCCCACAACAGTGATGTCGTCGGCGAACTTGATGATGGAGTTCACACTATGTCAGGCTACGCAGTCATGAGTATAGAGTGAGTAAAGCAGGGGGCTGAGTACGCAGCCTTGAGGTGCTCCCGTGCTGATTGTTATCGAGGATGACACATTTTCACCAATACGGACAGACTGTGGTCTGTTGATGAGGAAGTCGAGGATCCAATTGCAGAGGGATGAGCAGAGACCCAGATCTGAGAGCTTGGTAACCAGCTTGGAGGGGATGATTGTATTAAACGGAGAGCTGTAGTCAATGAATAACAGCCTGACATATGAGTTTTTGTTGTCCAAGTGGTCCAGAGCGGAGTGGAAGGCCAGCGAGATCACATCCACCGTTGATCTGTTGTGGCGGTAAGTGAACTGCAATGGGTCAAAGTTCTTGTCAAGATAGGATTTGATATGCGCCATAATCAACCTCTCAAAGCACTTCATCACCACAGACGTTAATGCCATTGGTCGATAGTCATTGAGGCACGTCTCCTTGCTCTTCTTGGGCACCGGTATTATTGATGCCCTTTTAAAGCAGGTGGGGACCTCAGACCTCAGAAGTGAGAGGTTGAAAATGTCCATAAAAACTCCAGCCAGTTGGTCCGCACAGGTTTTTGGAACATGACCGGGTATACCATCAGGTCCAGGTGCTTTCCGAGGGTTCACCCCGCTGAAGGATCTTCTGACGTCGGCCTCTGTGACTGTGACTGAAATACCATCACGGCGAATGGGGGAAGGCACATCAGTTTTCTCCCTATGAAAGCATGCGTAAAAAACGCATTGAGCTCGTCAGGGAGTAATGCTTCACTGACAATTGAGCTGCCTCCTGATTTCGCCTTGTAGGAGGTGATGGCATTCAAGCCCTGCCAGTTGCCGAACATCGGTCTCGTCCTCCAGCTTGGAGCAGAAGTCCCATTTGGCCTTTTTGATGGTCTTACCAAAGTCGTATCTGGACTTCTTGTAGACCTCTGTATCTCCAGACCTGAATGCCCGGGATCTGGACTTCTGAAGAGTGCGGATCTCATGGTTCATCCATGGCTTCTGGTTAGGAAACACTCGGAAGGTTTTTGTTGGGATGCATTCCATCACACATTTCTTTATGAAGTCTGTAACGACTGTGGCATATTCATTCAGATCCATTGCCGAGTCCCTGAACATTGCCCAGTCCACAGACTCCAAACAGTCCTGGAGTTGGTTGGCTTTGTTGAAGTCCCCGGCTATGGTGGTAAATACCTCGGGGTAAGCCGTCTGGTGAGTCTCTGGAACTCTCTGCCACAGAAGATAGTTGAGGCCAGTTCATTGGCTATATTTAAGAGAAAGTTAGATGTGGCCCTTGTGGCTAAAGGGATCAGGGGGTATGGAGAGAAGGCAGGTACAGGATACTGAGTTGGATGATCAGCCATGATCATATTGAATGGCGGTGCAGGCTCGAAGGGCCGAATGGCCTACTCCTGCACCTATTTTCTATGTTTCTATGTTTCTATGGTGCTTGTTGACAACGGCGTGCAGCTCCCCCAATGTCAAATGGACATCTAGAAAGCTACTATTGGGACTAGGATTATTAAAAAGCACCAAACTCTATTAACCTCTGGTGAAATGAAGTCCAGCACGTCTTGTGTGGATACATTGCACAGCTTTGAAATTCTGACAAATAAATAAACCATGGTCTGGCAGTACATTTATTGTGAAATGAAAGAAAAACAAACATTGGTTATCAGGATCCAAACCAATATGGAGACATTGTAATGCAACTTTATGCCATTATTTATGCATGCAGTTATGATTTATTTCTGTTTTCTTGTGCCAATGACAAATGATCTTCCGTCTTTCACAAGAAAGGTTGATTTGGAAGTAAGGACAGCTGCAAAGCACCTCTTGTAAACACCTGTCACCTGGTGGAAGGTTATCAACTTTATAGATCAACCCAGTTTCTCCTCCTGTTGAGGCTGCACAATACCTTGATTATTTGCTGTTCCAAGATGGATCAATGGTTTGAGCAGCAGCTTCACTAATGTATTCTTGAAGCTATCAGCAGTGAGAAAATGCTGAAAATCCATGACAGACAAATGAATGCTGACTGTGGATTGTTCCCTAAAGCATGTAATGCAACAGTTGATAGAGGGATAATTAGTAAAGATGATTATGTCTTCTCTGAGCCTTCTCTCTTCTTCTTTCCCTTTTCAATGACAATTTATATTGTAATTGCAATAATTCAGGTGACAAGCATTGTATTCCAAGGAGATTCACTGCCTTAAATTATTTAAAAAAAACAATTTCTAACACAATTAAAAGCTATTTTACATGATAGGAAAAGTATTTTACATTGTTTAAATCTAAATAATTATTTTAAAAAATACAATCTGCATGTATATGCTCCCAAAATTTGGTCTTGCTGATGTAAAGGAAGCCATATCGGGAGCGCAGATTGTAGTGGATGAGGTCTGGAAGGATTACAGGGGTTCCAGGATTGAAGTGAGAGAGGTGGTGTAGTGATAGGTGTTGCATCTCTTGCTGTTACAGGGGAAAGTACCTGGGGAGAGGATGGTTTGGGTGGGGAGTGATGAGTGAACCAAAGAGGTGCAGAGGGAGTGCTCTCCACAGAAAGCAGAAAGGGGTGGGGATGGGAAGTCAAGTCAAGAGTCAAGAGTATTTTATTGTAATGTCCCAGATAGGACAATGGAATTCTTACTTGCTGCAGCACAACAGAATATGTAAACATAGTACATAATGGGAGGGAAAAAAAGGTTCACTATGTGTATATACACATGCACACATACTCAATAAATAAACAAATATGGTGCAATAATAATCATAGTCTGTTGTAGTTCAGAGCTTATTTGTTGTCGTGTTTAATAGCCTGATGGCTGTGGGGAAGTAGCTGTTCCTGAACCTGGATGTTACAGCCCTCAGGCTCATGCACCTTCTTCCTGGCAACGGTGAAATGAGTGTGTGGCCAGGATGGTGTGGGTCTTTGATGATGTTGGCTGCCTTTTTGAGGCAGCGACTTTGAAAGATCCCCTCGATGGTGGGGAGGTCAAAGCCGGTGATGGAATGGGCAGTGATCACAACTTTTTGCAGTCTTTTCCGCTCCTGGACGTTCAAGTTGCCGAACCAGGCCACGATGCAGCCAGTCAGCATGCTCTCTACTGGGCACCTGTAGAAGTTCAGGAGAATCCTCTTTGACGTATCGAATCTCCGTAATCTCCTGCTTTCTCAGGAAATAGAGGCGCTGATGTGCCTTCTTTATAATTGCATCAGTGTGCTGGGTCCAGGAAAGATCTTCGGAAATATGCACGCCCAGACATGACCGGTGGTGAAAGCACGTTGAAGGTGGTGGAAATCTCAGAGAATTATGTGTTGGATGCGAAGACTGGGAGGGGTGGGGGGAGGAGGCTGTAAGCTAAATACCATGGGAACCTTGCTCTGTCTGGAGGGAAGGGGAATGAGAGCAAAACTGTGAGACACAGAGGAGATATGGGTGGCTCCAACGACAGAGGGGAGCAGATTGAGAGTAAATTATGGTGTCCTTGCAAGAAGAGGGGTGGGAGGAGGTGGGTTTGTAGTAGATGTCAGTATGAAGTCTGCACGTGGACCTCTGTGCTTTGCCTTACCTAGAAGAGCTGCTGGAGTCCCTGGATAGAAACTGAATCTCATTAACCTTGTTTTTTTACATTACTTCTCTTTACATCAGTTCACTTTGAAACAACCTTAGATTAAGGTTCTTAGTCTGGGATTTCTGCATTTTCTATTGCACTTTTCTAAAGATATGAAATGCACACACTTGCTTCAGGCAAGCAGATGGTGATGGAGAAAGTGATGAGTGATCACAGAATAACTACATTTGGTGCCTTATGGTATGACACCTGCCAACGTTTATATGGCAGATTATTACATCAGGATAAGTGGATCCAATCATTACATCAGGTTGATGCATTTCAAAGCTCTGAGCGGCTGATGTCCCAAAACTGAAAACTCCTTTACCCCTGAAAGACGTTACCTGTCCATCAAAGTACCGATTCCCTTCCTCGTGAATTCCTATCAAACCTCATGGACAGCTTTCATCACTCGACTGTTCAGAGGCAGAGTAACCTGGAGCCTTTGGTATTCAGAATCACAGCCTAGAAAGGAGTCTGTTTAGTCCATTGAGGTCTGTCCCAGTTCTGAATAAAAGCAATCCAACAACACCCTCTCCCCACAAATGATCTCCTTTCAAATATTTCCCCAGCTCTCTTTTCAATGCTAAAGTTAGATTTGTCTCCACTGTTATCCGTGACAGATCCTAACAACATGCTTGAATAAAATGTCTTCTTGTTTAGTTCTTTAAACAATCACCTTCATTTTATGTTCTCTGGTTCCTGATTGTTCTGGCAATTGAAACCGTTCCTCTCATTTACTCCTTCTACATTCATGGTTTTAAATATCTCTCTCAGATCCGCTTGCATCCTCCTCTGTTCTATGGCGAACAACCAGATTCTCCAACCCATCCATTTCACTGAAGTTCTTCATTTCCAGTATCGATTTCCTGAAGTGTGACACCCAGTACTGGGCACAATATCCTTGTCTCCTTTTCACCTCCGGCCTTTGTCACCTATTCCATGCATCTGCCAACCCTCTCCCCATATCCACCTATCACTCACCAGGTTTTGCGTGTCTATGGCCCTGTAAGGCACCAACTCTACCCCTGTGCCCACAACCTTCAAAACCCTTTTTTAAAATCTGTTTTACCACTACCTTCCTGTGCCTAATTCCCAGCTAAATTAACCTGAACCTCCTGCAGAGCAGGAGCAGAAATTCCTGTAAGTATATTGATCCCAGCTCTATTGAGGTGCAATCCCTTTAGCCTGATCAGGCCATACCATTTCTGAATTGGCCTGTATGGCACAGGATTAGGAAGCTCTCCCTCACATTTAGAGTATTGCGTGCAGTTCTGGTCGCCCCATTACAGAAAGGATGCAGGGGCTTTGGAGAGGGTACAGAAGAGGTCTACCAGGATGCTGCTTGGATTAGAGGATATGCGTTATATGGAGATGTTCAACATTACTTGGATTGTTTTCTCTGCAGCGTCAGAGGTTAACAATAGACAATAGTCAATAGGTGCAGGAGGAGGCCATTCGGCCCTTCGAGCCAGCACCGCCATTCAAGGTGATCATCCACAATCAGTACCCTGTTCCTGCCTTCTCCCTATATCCCCTGACTCCGCTATCTTTAAGAGCCCTATCTAGCTCTCTCTTGAGAGTGAAAGGGGGACCTGATAGATGCATATAAAATTATGAGAGACATAGACAGGTGAGACAGTCAGAATCTTTTTATAAGGGTGGGAATGTCAAAGACTAGAGGGCAGAGCTTTAAGGTTGAAATAGGACGGTTTAAAGGAGATATGTACCTAACATCTCTGGTAGGTAACTGGAGAGGACTCTGAGGAACAAGCTAACATATGCATTGGATACATAGCGGTTCTAGAGGGATAGTCAGCATGGTTTTGTACATGGGAGATTGTCCTTCACAAATTTGATTTAGTTTTTTGAAGAAGTAACCAAGAAGGTTGATGAGGGCAAGGCCATAGACATTGTCTATATGAATGTCAGTAAGGCCTTTGATACATTTCTGCGTGGAAGGTTAGAAGGCATGGCATCCAGGGAGAGGTAGCTGACTGAGTAGAGAATTGGCTTCATGGAAGGAGCTGAGGGTGGTGGAGGAAGGTTGTTTTTCAGACGGGAGAACAGTGATTTGCAGTATTCCTCAGGGTTGGTGCTGGGCTCATTGGTTTTTGTGACATATCTACAATTTAGATGAGAACGTACAAGGCATGATTAGTATGACAGCAAAGATGATTGTCAAAAATAACTGCAGATCTTGATCAGCTGGGCAAGTGTGCTGAAGAGTGGCTAATGGAGTTCAATGCAAGTATGTGTAGGTGATACATTTTGGGAAAAACCAGGGCTGAACCTTCTCAGTGAATGGTAGGGCACTGGGTAGCGTTGAAGAGAAGAGGGATCTAGCAGTACAGGTGTACAAATCCCTGAAAGTGCCACCAGGAATCGATAAAGAGGGCTTTTTGAACATTGACCTTCATCAATCAGGGTATTGAGTATAGAAGTTGGGAGGTTATGTTACAGTTGCACAAAACGTTGGTGAGGCCACATTTAGGGTATCGTGTTCAGTTTTGGTCAACCTGCTATAGGAAGGATGCCATTAAGCTAGAAAGAGTGCAGAGAAGATTCAGGAGGATATTGCTAGGGCTTAAGGGCCTGAGCTGTAGGGAGAGATTGGGCAGGCCAGGACTTTGGAGTGCAGGAGGATGAGGGATGATTTTATAAATCATGTATAAAATCAGAAGTGGAATTGTTAGGGTAAATGCACAGAGTCCTTTACCCAGGGTAGAGGAATCAAGAACCAGAGAATATAGGTTTAGGGTGAGAGGGGAAATTTTTAATAGGAACCTGAGGGGCTTTGGTTTTCTTTCTCAGAGGGTGGTGAGTATATGGAACAAGCTGCCTGATCAAGTAGTTAAGGCAGGAACAATAACATATTTAAAAGACACTTGGACAAGTATGTGAATTGGAAAGGTTGTGGGAGATCTGGACCAATTGCAAGCAAATGGGACTATGTTAGATGAGGCGTCTTAGTCAGCATGGAAGAGTTGGGCCAAAGGACCTATTTTGGTGTCATATGACTATGAGAATAAAATAGGATAGAATTGAATAGAATAGAATTCCTTTGATTGTCATTCACACAGCTTGGTTTGAACAAAATGTCATTCCTACAGTCATGACATTACAAAAAAAACCAAGACACACACTTAACACAATATACACAAACATCCATCACAGTGAATCTCCAACACCTCCTCACTGTGATGGAAGGTAAAAGTCCTATCTCTTCCCTTTGTTCTTCTCCCGCGGTCCAGCAATCCAACTGCTGTGTTGAGGCGACTGGGGCTCACGATGTTTTTTTGTTTTTCAATACCAATTTTATTAGAAGCAGTGTACAGTAGTATAAACCGCCGCATATGACAAAATACATTTATTGTACATCTTCCATTTTAATTTGACAAAAATGAAATAGAAAACGAGAAAAAGAGCAAGAAAGAGAGAGAGTGAAAGAGCTAGTGAATATGTAAACCCCTAAACTACCAAAGAGTGTAGTCACAGAGTGAATAAATAAGTAAAAACTTTTTTTTTTAAAAAGACAAAAACGATAGATAATAATTTTTTTTTTAAAAGGACCAAAACGTGTTGATATACCTGCTTCGTTTCTCACCACACCCATCACCCTGTACATAAATCGGTTTAATTCCGGTTGTGTTGCACCATACTATGCTTGTAATGAATCAATGATAGGAGACCATATCTTTAAAAATTGCTCTGATTTTCCTGCTAAGACGAGTCTCATATCTTCAAGATGTAGCATCTCAGACATGCTTGTGATCCACATTTTAAGAGTTGGGGTAGATGCATTTTTCCAAAATTTAAGGTGAAGTTTTTTTTCCCCATATCAGGCCATAATTGAGGAAACGTATTTGAAATATTGATAGCCCAGAGCAGGTTCCTGTTATTCCAAAAATAATCAATTCTGTATGGGGGTCCAGTTTTTGTTTTTAATAATTTTGAGAAGATTTCAAAGATTCCTTTCCAAAATTTATGAAGTTTTATGCAAGAGGCAAAGGAGTGTGTTATAGTTGCTTCTTGAGATAGACATTTGTCGCAGACAGGCGATACACTTGGAAACATTTTATTCAGTTTAGTTTTTGAGTAATATAGTCTGTGTAGTATTTTAAATTGGATTAGAATATGTCTTACATCAATCAAACAATTATGTATATATAGGAGATATTTTTCCCATCTGTCTTTGGGGATTTTTAGGCTTAATTCCTGTTCCCACTCTCTTTTAATTACATCTGACAATGGAATTTCTATATTTAGAAGGATATTGTACAAGTATGATATTAAATTATTTGACTGCGTTTCTATTCATACCTTCATCTAATATATCTGGCAACAGGGTTTGGTAATTGTGGGTATATGTTTTCAAATAATCTCGAATTTGAAGATATCTAAAATATTGATTATCTTTCAGGCTGTATTTCGACTGTAATTTCTGGAATGGTAAGAGGTTTCCCATTTCGTACAAATCTCCAACCTTTTTAATTCCTAGTCTTTCCCAATGAATAAACGTTTTATCTATAATAGATGGTATGAACGACGGGTTATTAGCTATTAGAGAAAGAAGAGATAGATTTCTTAGTTTAAGAGTAAATTTTACTTGTCTCCAAATTCGTAAAGTGCTATGAATAATCGGGTTTTTCTTGTATATTGTGTTCTTCAACTTTATTGGGGAGAGAAGGATCGCGCCTATATTAAAAGGCGAGCAATCCTCTCTCTCCATTACTAACCAATCTACCTGTTGACATGAATTATCCAGCCAGTGAGTTACATTTTTAATATTCGCTGCCCAATAATAGTACAAGAAATTGGGGAGCGCCATTCCACCGATTTCTTTGGGTTTACATAGATGTCGTCTATGAATTCTATGTGATTTATAATCCCAAATAAAATTTGTAATCCGGGTATCAAGTTTTTTAAAAAAATAGAGAATTTGTGGGAGGAAAATCATTTTTATGGCATTTATTCTGCCTATTAGAGACATCGGAAGTGTTTTCCAGAATTGAATAAAAGCGTTTAATTTAGTAACTAAAGGCAAGAAGTTTGCATTGAATAAATAATTATATTTTCTGGTTACTTGGATACCCAGGTATTTAAATTTTTCTGTAGCAGTTCTAAAAGGAAATGTTAAAAGGTGTGTCGACTCTTGGGGTTTTATCGCCATGATTTCACTTTTATTCCAGTTTATTCTATATCCTGAGAAAGAAACAAATTCCTCTATTAGATTTAATATATTTGTTATACTAACTTGAGAGTTTGTAATGTATAATAATACATCATCTGCATATAATGATATTTTATTATTGGAATGTTTAGTATTATAACCATAAATATTTGGATGTATTCTAATAATTTCCGCTAAGGGCTCTATCGCAAGGGCAAATAGCAGGGGTGATAATGCGCAACCCTGTCTATTGCCCCTGGATAAGTGAAATTTCGGAGAAAGTATGTGGTTGGTCTACATTCTAGCAGTCGGCCTGTCATATAGTGATTTTATCCATGAAATAAAATTCTCTCCCATCTGAAATCTTTGCAGTTCTGTGAAGAGGTATTCCCATACTACTTGGTCGAATGCTTTTTCTGCATCTAATGAAATAATTGATGTCTTCTTCTTCAATTTTGTGTGAATACATCATATTAAAAAGACGTCTCAAATTATTAAATGAATGTCTCTTGGGTATGAACCCCGTTTGATCCGCATGTATTAATTTACTAACCTAATTTACTTAATCTTCTTGCAAGAGTTTTCGCTAATATTTTCTGATCTGTATTTAATAATGCAATTGCTCTAGATGAACCGGGGTCTTCTAGATCTGTATCTTTTTGGGTATAAGTGTGATAGTTGATTCCGCTTGTGTTTCTGGTAGTGTCTGTTCTTTAAATGCATATGTATAAAGCTTCTGTAAACGTGGTGAAATTACCTCGTGAAATCTTTTATAAAATTCATCACTGAACCCATCTGGTCCCGGTGTTTTACCATTCTTCAGTGAGTTTATTGTCTCTTCTATTTCTTTGATTGAAACCTGTGCTCCTAATTCCTCTTGTTCCAATTGATTAAGTGTTGGGAGATTACAGTCCAGATAGTTTATAATTTTATTTCTGTCTGTTGATGTTTTGGATGTATATAAATGTTGATAAAATTGAGCAAATCTTTTGTTAATGTCTTTAGGCAGCATTAGCAATTCACCTTTATCGGATTTGATTTTTAGAATAGTGATCCTTTTCCACCTTTTTCAGCTGACGTGCAAAAAGTTTGTGTGGCTTATCGTCAAATTCGAAATTTTCCTGTTTTGTAATTTGAAATAATCTAATCACTCTTGCAGATAAAATTCAGTTTAGTTTAAATTTCAATATTGCTATCTTGATGTGTTTATCTGTAGTTGGATCTTTCGCGTTTTATAAATCAAGTTGTCTAATTTGTTCTTCTAGTTGCAATTCTTCTAGTTGCTCATGATGTTAAAGCCCCCGGAGGGCGATGGAAAGTCCCGCGGCCATTTAAGCCGCGCCGGGCAATGTTAGGCCCCGCTCTGAGTCATTTAAACCCTGCGATTCCGGCGGGAGAAGTTGCCATTGCGGGAGCTCTGAAAAGCGGTCTCCCACCAGGGACTTGCGAGCTCCCGATGTTCCTGTCCACCGGACCTGCGGCCGCAGCCTCCTAACCTCCGAAGTCGGGTTGCACCCACGCGCCACCACAGCTCTCCCCGCTCCGAAGTTGGCCAGCTCCGAGATGGCGAGTCCGCAGGCTCCGCGACTGGAGCCCTCAGATTGGTTCCGGTTGGAGGCCGCCTCTGGCTCCACGATGTTAGGCCCAACGACACCGGAGACCCGACAGGGAAAAAGTCGGGTCCCCGTACAGGGAAGAGATTAAACGTTTCCCCACCCCACTCCCCCACATATACACAGCTAAAAAATAATAAAAATCAGAACCTAAAACATATATCTAACAGGACAAATTTTTTTTAAAAGACAGACAGACTGCAGTCGAGCCACTGCCGTTAGGCGCCACCATTTAAAACAATGACTATACAATGCAGGGAATGGAGGGATAGAGAGCATGTGCAGGTAGAGAGGATTATTTTAACTTTCCATTCTGTTCGACAGACATTGTGGACTAAAGGGCATGTTGCTGTGCTGTACTGTTCTAATTTCTATGGTCCCCCACTATTACTCATAGAAACATAGCAACATAAAAAATAGGTGTAGGAGTATTCGAGCCAGCACCGCCATCCATTATGATCATGGCTGATTATCCAGAATCAGTACGCCGTTCCTGCTTTCTCCCCATAATCCCTTGATAACCGTTTCTAACCACAAATCTGTAGTTTCCTCCTATTTTTAATATCACTGACATATGGTAAGGGGGGTAATTTTCCCCAATATGCTCATTTCTTAGATACATTACACTCAATTCTTTCATCCAAGTCACTGGTGGAGGTGATAAATGGCTAAGACGACAGGAATGGCCCAGATGGAATGCCATCACTTCTCATATCCCATCCATTTCATATGCTGCCTGACATAACAATGTATCACTGTTCCCTCATCTCCAAGTCAAAATCTTGAAACCCTCTACCTACCAAGGAATGCAGGGATTCAAACAGGCAGCACACCACCATCTTCTCAAGGGATGGGCATTACATTTTTTTTCTTATCAGAGAGTCCCATATCCAGTGAATAAATAAAAAAAGACACAAGCTTACCCAGTTGAAAATGACCCAGTTATTCCTATTCACTGCTTTCTGTTACTTAATCAATCATCCATCCAGACCACTATATTATTCCCAGGACTGTGAGCTCGCATCTCATAAAATAATATTTCATGTGAGACCATATTGAATATCTTTTGAAAGCTCAAATATAGTGTGCTAGTTTCCCTGCTGGTTACAGCCTCAGAATATGTTGTTCCTCCCCCTTCTGTCATGGGGTAGACTGACTCCAACTCCCCTCCCAATCTTTGCACATCGCCAATCCTTTCCATTCGCCACTTAAACTTCATGTTTCATGCATCTTGTGTTTAATCACTGTTGGCACCAATTTCCTTCCTGGAATAAATAAAGTTGTATCGTATCGTATCGTCAAACATAATTTAACTTCTATAAAATTGTGCCAACTGCTGATCAAATGGTGATTTTGCTTCCATGTAATCATTAAAGGAGTCTTGCGTGTGCCTGATAACTTGCATCAAGCTAACTTAAATGCTTTGTTGTCCTTGGAGCAAGGAAAACGTTAGAAATGTAACGTTCGTAAAAATGGTCACCAAAGGAACACTTTTAACACTGGAAAAATGGATTACTCATATGAAAATATTGTGAACAAATGATTAACTAGTAGTAATTATCAGTAATTATTATTAACTAACTGGCGATGATCTTCACATCTCTACTGATTATCTGCAGAGTTCGGTTTCTGCTCAATATGACCGTGGTACAGACATGAGTACGACTAAACCCCCCCCCCCCCTCCCCCATTGAGAACTGTAGGATTTCACTATCATCTCTAGTAATGACAATGAATGTAACCAGTGGTCATTGTGAGTAAATGAATTTGGAACTGCTAATGAGGCTAACATTTGGGAGAAATTCTTGACTTTTTTACAGCATTCTGTAATCCAGACAGCAGGAGCTAGCATTAGTGGCTGATGCGAAAACTGTGTTTCCAAGACTACCAACAGATACTTTTTATATCTGTCAGTATTACTTCCTTTATCCCTCTTTGTAGGTGTCCTTAACCTCTCAGTAGTTTGCCAGCTAATTTCATGCTTTATTAGGGTAGCCTTGCATTGAGCAAAGGAGCAGCCATCTGATCAGTCTGAGCAAGGCGCCATGACCCGCAAGCAGGCATTTCAACTGACCTTTGTAAAACCCCAGCATGACCCCAAGGAAATGGAAGGCATCTTGCATTCCTCTTGTGGTCTCTTGTCATTCACAATAAATACTTAATGGACAGTATGATTCATTAAACAATGCTCACCTACAAGAAGCAATAAACAGTGACACATCGTTATTAATGGAGTATTTGAATGTGCAAACTGACCATTTAATTGGTCAATCATTACATAGCTACTTACAAACATGTCAGCATTAATCTCTTTTTTTTTAATGTTACAAAGAAATGTATTTAATTTAATTAACTTGGTGGTAATCAGATTTATTCTTAATTACATTTATCAATTGTTTAATTAAACCTTATCTTAAACCTAATTAAACCTTATCTTAAATTGTGCTTAATTACTGTTATGTTCAGTAAATAACAACATTAAAAAAAACACGAGCATTCTTTTCCTCTCCAAATTTTGTTTCACTTGAAGATGTTAAGATTGGTAGAGATGAGTAGGTGCTTTCTAACTCACATGACTATAAGTACTGTGATAGTCTATAAGTGTTTGATAATCTCCATCGTGATCATTGCTTGTTCACCCAATACCCTGTATTTTGCTGTTTCAAGGCATAAAAAATTGCAATGGTGCCTGTCCCAACTACTTGCTCTGGTACAGGATCTCAAGGTCTAGCAAATGTCTCCATAAATACATTTTTCCCAAAGTTTTCTCATTTTGGAAACTGCCTTTTCTCTGATTCCAAATCTAAGGGAAAATGTTTTCTCTTCTCATTCTATAGTAATCCTTCATTATTTCAAAACCTGCATCAAATGTCTTTTTCGGCAGTGAAAAATACTCCTGAATTTTCTCTCATTACAACTACAGTTTCTCACACTGGCACTCTCATTCAGTTGATGGATCTATATTAGATATTCCAAATTATTAGGTGCGATCACAAAGTTCCTAGATTGACACCATTTTTCTCACCACAGCTGCATCAACGAACAAAATGGCACGTATGAACGTGTTTAATTTATTCAGTTCAGTTGATTGAAGTAAAATGCAGTACTTATTTTTCTTGTTTCGTTTAATTTAAATCTAAAATGCATTCAAACACTTCTGTTCATTGCATGTTGATTTATTGTATATGATTGCCTCAAATTCATCTCCGGTAAAATTGCAAAACATGCTTTATGGTAGCATCGCCATGCAATCTGTTTGTGAATTTGAGATCTATTGACTTGAATAGAATGAATTGGAGACGGAGTGCTGTGTGCTGATACCACCATTATAATCCATTTAGCGATGCAGTGAATTCCCAGCCAAGAAACTTGCATGGCACAGGAGACTGAAATATCTGCACGCGAAACTATCAGAACAAGGAACGAGAAAGATCTTTATATAGATTCATTTGCAGTCCTGAACAAATGTAGAGGGTCATCTCAATGCCAATAAAATAAATAGAATGAAGGAATGAAAACAATTTCTTGCATCAGAACCCATCACTTCTCCCTTTGGTAAAACTTCAACTATAATCATAGGCCAGCCTCTGATAACATAATTGGATCCCTGTTTGCATATTAAATGATCTCACCTCTAAATGATCTTCAGCAACAGCCTCCCCCTCACCCCCCCCCCCCCAACCACCCCCCACCCCCAACCAACCCCCCAACCACCCCCACCACCCCCCATCCACACCCCCAACCACCCCCCCACAACCACCCCCCAACACACACCCCCCACACCCATCCACCTCCAACCCCCCCCAACCACACACACACACACACAAACCTTTACCTCCTTTGTATATATGTTCTGCTCACAAATAGTTTAAGAATAGTTCTCTGGGATGATAACAGGATCAGAAGTATTAAGTGAAGGGCCTGTCCCACTGCGGCGACCTAATCTGCGAGTTTAGAAGAGTTTGCCCTGGACTCAAACTCGCTGCATGGTCGACACGAGGTCCTAGGAGGTCCTGTGAGGTCGCTGGAACTCTCCTTCATGCTCGTGGGAAGTTACCGAATACTCGCAGCCTCGGCTAGGTCTCGGAACATTTTTCAGCATATTGAAACATTTTCCGCGAGTAAAATTTGGTCGGCATGGGTCTTTTTAACTCGTAGTGCAGTGGAGTGGGGTCACTATTTATTACAGGCAGTCGAGGGAAGCCATAGGCAATCTCCTTCGCTGACCGGGCATTTTGATTGGCTCATTGGAGTTTCAGGACCTAGGAAGACCTACCGGTAGGGAAAATGCCCACTAAACTTTATTATACTTCTTAAAAGTGTCTCCACTCCTCCCTCCCCCCCCCCCCCACTTCTCCCACTTTCTCCTCCCCCTCTTCTCTCCCCTTCTCTCCCGTTCTCTCCCCTTCTTTCCCCTTCTCCCCCCCCCCCCCGCGCTCTCTAAAGGACTTACCATACACTGTGGCAGCTGTTTACCTTCCTCTTCATCGCGCAGCCACACTCCTCCGCTTTCCCTGCCCCCACCTTCAAGATGTGTTTGTGTGTGCGTGTGTATGTGTGTATGTGTGTGCATGTGTATGTGTGTGTATGTGTGCGTGTGTATGTGTGTGTGCGTGTGCGTATGTGTGTTTGTGTGTATGTGTGTGCGTGTGTGCGTGTGTATGTGTGTATGTGTGTGTATGTGTGTGCGTGTGTATGTGTGTGTGTATGTGCGTGTGTGTGTGTGCGCGTGTGTGCGTGTGTGTGTGCGTGTGTGTGTGTGCGTGTGTGCGTGTGTGTATGTGTGTATGTGTGTGCGTGTGTGCGTGTGTGCGTGTGTGCGTGTGTTTGTGTGTATGTGTGTGCGTGTGTGCGTGTGTGTGTGTATGTGTGTATGTGTGTGCGTGTGTATGTGTGTATGTGTGTATGTGTGTTTGTGTGTATGTGTGTGCGTGTGTGCGTGTGTGCGTGTGTATGTGTGTGTGTGTGTATGTGTGTGTGTGTGTGCGTGTGTATGTGTGTTTGTGTGTGTGTGTGTGCATGTATGTGTGTGCGTGTGTGCGTGTGTATGTGTGTTTGTGTGTGTGTATGTGTGTGCGTGTGTTTGTGTGTATGTGTGTGCGTGTGTGCGTGTGTTTGTGTGTGCGTGTGTGCGTGTGTGCGTGTGTGCGGTCGGTAGATGCAGCTCACAGTTCAGTCGATCCAGCTCGAGGCTTTCCAGGAGAGTGTCCTCGAGCTTGAAGGTCAAAGACACTCTTCTGAACTTGCGGATTAGCTCGCCCAAGTGGGACAGGCCCTTTACTGTCATCATTTTAGCTGTCTACCCACTTACATTTCTGCCAATTTTGGGGAATTAAAATAGAGCATGTTAAACAGAGTTTGTCTAAATCGCTCTTTAAAGTAGTAGCTGCTTTCTCCCACTTCAAATTCAAACCCTCGTGTTTTGATATTCATTTACATAGCATTATACAGCACAGAAAGAGGCCCTTTAGACTTACATGTCAATGCCAACCAAAATGCCCCATCTAAGCTAGTGCTGTATCCCTCAAAACCTTTCCTACCCATGTACTTGTCCTAAATGTTGTAATGGGAGGAGTGGTCCTTACTTACCAGATCAATTATCACGGTTGCTGATAAGGACATGCAGAATCCAAGGGCAAACATAGCCCTCCTTTATTATTTAGTTAAGTGTAGTTTAGAGATACTGTGCAGGAACAGGCCCGTCAGGCCACCTAGTCCACATCGAGCAGCGACCACTGCACATTAAGACTATCCTACAATTATACTAATAATACTATCCAACACTACGGACAATTTTTACATTTGTATCAAGTCAATTAACCTCCAAACCCATACATCTTTGGAGAGTAGGAGGAAACTGAAGATCTCAGAGAAAACCCACAAGGTCATAGGGAGACCATACAAACTCTGTACAGACAGCAACTGTAGTCAGGATCGAACCTGGATCTCTGGCTGTAAGGCAGCAACTCTACCTCTGTGCCACTGTCAAAATAGGAGCCTGTGTTGCATCTCATCAAATTGACATTTTACTGACTGAATTGGAAATAAAAATCAGGAATGGAGTAAAATGGGCTATCAATTCTCCCTCATCTCATAGGCGCAGAATCACAGAAGCACATGACAGCAGCAGTCTAGAGAGAGGTCATTCAGCATATGAAAGAGCAATCAGTTAGTCCCATTACTCAACTTTCCCTCATAGCCTTGTATTTATCCTCTGTCAAGAATTCTAAGACTATTCCCCTGAGCGCAGGAGGATGAGGGGTGATCTTATAGAGGTGTATAAAATCATGAGTGGAACAGATTGGGTAGATGCACAGAGTCTCTTGCCAAGAGTAGGTGAATCAAGGACCAGGGTCTTTTCCAACATTTAAGAAACAGTTAGATAGGTACATGGATAGGACAGGTTATAGGGATATGGACGCAATGGAGGCAGGCATTGTGTAGCTGGGACATGTTGGCCAGTGTGGGAAAGTTGGGCCAAAGAGCCTGTTTCCACACTGTATCACTGTATGACTCCATGACTCTATGACTCTAATTCACCCAGTTGCAAACTTGCAAAAAGTCACATTTCATCTTATTTCACCGCTATTCCATTGATCATCTTTAGAACAATGAAAAATGCTGGAAATGCTCAGCAAGTCAGGCATCTTCTAACAAAAAAAAATAAACAGTTAATATTCATTAAGAATCCCAGACATGAAACTTTAACTGTTTCCTTTGTCACAGATGCTACCTGGACTGCTGAGTGTTTCTTGTATTTTCAGTTTTCAATTCAATTCTCCAGCAATGATAGTTTCCTGATTTTATTTCACCGATCACAGTTGCCTTTTTATAAATTTGCAACCAACACATATTTCCCTGAAATATTGAGCACAGTAAAATAGCTGTGAGGATATCGCCATTATAAAGCCCTTACCTTAAAATATTTATACATTGAATTCTGTTCCATGCAGCAGAACCAAATTGCTTTCAGCTTCTATCACTTTGCAATTGGTCAGTAGAAATATAAGAATGAGTTTTTGTGAGAAGGTCACAGATATATTTTCCCTTCCTTTTTCCTTTTTAGAGAAATTCCTGTAAGATGACTGGAATTCTATTGAACTGGCTAAATGAAGCTGAGAAAACATTCTGTTGGGAATCACAGAAAAAAATATTGTGTTCCTGAAAGCAATTGATTATCACCAAATCTTTCCTTGCCTCCGGACTGAAATAGTGATGCAATTTAACTTGGACATCTCTCGCAATCTCTCTGAGCTGTAGCAGTGCTGTGGCTTGGGTTTATTTGACATAGAATTCTGCAGAAAAGATGTGGAGGTACTGAGTTTTAAATGTTTCTGAGCAACATGTGCCTGGAAGGTATTTGTAATAAAGGGCAGGCACATTCTGGGTTGAGATTCTGGAGGTTGCTAAAAGACAACCAATATGTCAGAGGCAATCAGATAGGAGGTGGTTTCTTTCAAAGACCAAACAAAAGAGAAGTCATTAACAGTAACTTGTCATTCAGGAAGACGTTAACACCATGGGCTTGAAACTCTTTTGATCTGTGGTTCAGAGCGACACAAAAAAACGATGACAGGTACTAAAAAGGTAGAGCAGAAGGCTGTCAGGAGAACCCACAATCTTGCCACATTGGCATAAAGTAAGTTCCTTTTTTTTGCTTACTGAAGCAGTGACAAATCTATTTTATTTAGTAGTGCATTAAAGAAAGTTACATTGATTGTAGCAATTGTATCCCAGCATACTCTGTTTTTACATACCTTCCCTACAGCGTGGCAACACATCTTATACACACTGCAGTCTGTCTCAACAAGCCTTTGCCAGTTCACGTTCAGAGAAATTGAAACAGTATCCATTGAGAATCAATCTAGAACACTAGGTTATTCCCTTGGTGCAATTCCTGCTTGTACTTCCACAGCAGTGGAAATGCAGCAGTCAATTTTCAAAGGAATACCAATCAAACGACTTAAGGGGGAAGGTGACAGTGCTAAAATCAAGAAAGTACCAATTGCAGTCCAGAATTTATAGCATTAAATAGCAACAGAGAACCGAAATATATTCTTACCTAGGAGCTGAGTCCAGCTACCATAATCATTGCAATTATTTTAAAGTTATTTGAATAGATTTTGTCTTCAATGGGACACAATAATAGAACTAATGAAAGAATGAAAAATATAACAAAAAATTATCTCCAGATTTATTATGGCCCAGGTATGACTTGAATTTCGCATCTCATAGGAAGGACTGAACATTTTTATAATAAACCCGATCTTTCAAATCGCATTACCTTTGTTCCATGAATTACGGGAAATTTGAGTTAATGACCGAACAGTAGACCCTGTATTGCAAATGAGCCCCCATCAACATCAGTTTTAATGCTCCATCTATTTTAACATAAGAACTTCAAAAATATTTCAGCCATTTTCGATCATCAATTACAATTTGACAATCATGTCCCTTTTAACCTCACGTGACATGATTATCAATGTATTTTGCTGTAAATGTTCCCTATCCTGCTTTCCTTATGTTCTATCCCAGTCTACATTCTTGTTTGTTAATTTCTCATTCAACCTTTCCTTAGCTATTCAATCTCCACTTGGCTCATCTTCACTGAATTCTAAATTTTATTCTACTTAGTTTTATTAAATTATTTACTTTATGAGAATAGCACAATTTATTTTCTCCCATGCCATTAACCCACCTTAGATATAATTCACACAGTTTAAATTAACATGTCTGAATAACTTCTTACAGCTGGTGCTTACTTCTTATAGCACCAGAAACCTGGGTTCTAAATCTCTCATAATTTTATATACTTATAATTATTCAGTCTCCCTTGCTGGCCCTGGAACCAATGAAAAATCTATGCTGCACTTTCTCAATGCAAAGTACATCAGAAAGTAGATTGACGGTATTTGTAATTCTACAAATGTCATCTCACTATGGCCCCATGCATTTACCACGAGAGTTACTTACTCCTGAATTCAAATCCTCTCAAACTAGAGGCTGACATCCTGTTTGCTCTGTTAATCACCTTTCACGTCTGTTTGATAAACACTTTATTTTTCTGATGAGCATTTTGTGATAATTTCTTATGGATATCCCTCTTTGGTTCCCATCTTCCTTTGAAAGACAGATGCCTTTAATCTCCCTTTGCCATGCTTCTCTATCTATTAGAGATGATTAGATCAGAAGTTCAAATTATTTGCAAAAAAAGTAAATTCCTTTCCAAATATGTGAAATCTCTCCACCTCCGCAGTTTCTGAAATTCACAACTCAACCTAAATGAGTTGGTGATGCTTCTCATTGTCGTGACTACCCAAGGCAATGCAGAGCACTTGAAACTCCAACACAACTGTCCCTTCCTGTGCTGTCATTTGTATGTGTTGGAAGGAAATGCAGATGCTGGTTTAAACCGAAGACAAACACAAAAAACTGGAGTAACTCAGCGGGACAGACAGCATCTCTGGAGAAAAGGAGTAGATGACATTTCGGGCCTTGACCTGAAACGTCACCTATTCCTTTTCTCCAGCAAGTTCTCCTGAGTTACTCCAGCTTTTTGTGTCTATCTGTCATTTTTATATTTGCTTTGTGGTTTAAATTTTAAGCAGATATTAATTTCTGTCAATTAGTTTGTTTATTAATTCCTTCCCTGAGGCATGAATTACCAATTTGACCATGTTATTAATTTAGAAGTCCTTATTTTTACATTGTTACTACATAATTGCATAATTATTCCTGTAATAAACTCTTGGCTAGAACTATCAGTTTGCTTCCATACCCCCCCCCCCCCCCCCCCCCCCCCCCCTCCAAACAAAATAGCAAAAGATCTTTCTGACACAAGGAAAGCTCCATATGGCACTGCAATGCTACAATTACAACTTTGAAAAACTCACATCCTGTTCCATAAACTATGCCGCTAGTTGGAATATTTAAGTAGAACATTAAGGTTTACTTCGTGATCATGCATTTGTGTTGCAATTGTTGGCTCCATCTGTTACAGCGGATTTATGTTTAAAACATTCCACTGGACATCTGGGCCACATTCTATTCTCATCATCAAGGCGGTTTCATGATTAACAAAAAAGACTTAATGTCTGACAATGTACTTTTTCATTGTACTGTCAGACAAAATACTGAGGTCAAGCACACAGATGTAATCAGTAAGAAGGTGTACCAATTCCTCTAACTAAGATTCAACGTGGCACCAAATGCTTTAACAAATTTCTACAGATGCATCAGATACAGAAAGCATCCCCATTGGTTGCATCATATCCTAGTATGGCAATTCCAACACAAGAGGCTGCAAAGAATGGTGGACCAACAGGGGCCAAGTCCATCATGGGCATGGACCTCCCCACCATCGAAAACATCTATGAGAGGCATTGCCTCAAGAAGAGGGCACTATCATCACGGACCCCCAACATCCATATCATGCACCTTTCTATTTGCTACCATCTGGCAGGAAGTACAGAAGCCAAGTCCAACACCACCAGATGCAGGATCATCTATTTCCTAAACCATTAGGTTCTTGAACCGTCATGTGCAACCTTAACACTACAGACAACCTTTTGCACTCTCATGGGCTTGTTCTTTAAAAAAAATTGTGTTTTGCACTAAATCTTATTTTTATGCACAATCTTTATCTTCTCACTGTCGCTGTCGCTGCCTCAAAAACGCTGCCAACATCATCAAGGACCCACACCATCCTGGCCACACTCATCTCTCCGCTGCTATCAGGTAGAAGGTACAGGAGCCTGGAATCTGGTACAACCAGGTTCAGGAACAGCCGCTTCCCCACAGCCATCAGGCTATTAAACTTGCCATCAAACAAACTCTGAACTATAACAGCCTATTGCACTTTATCTGTTTATTTGTGTGTATGTATATATATGGTCTATGCTGTATAAACACACTGAACTGTTCTGTATTTATGCTTACAATATTCTGTTGTGCTGCAGCAAGCAAGAATTTCATTGTCCTATCTGGGACATGACAATAAACTCTCTTGCCTTGACTTGACTCCTGCATAACCTGTGTAAGATATGTATAATTTATGTATGATTTGTGCATTTGACTGTGTCTATATGTCTGTGATGCTGCTGCAAGCAATATGTTTCATTGTACCTGTACCTCACTGTACTTCTGAATATGACAGTAAACTTGACTTGATTTAATTCGATTTGATGTAATTTATCTCAAGAAAATTATTTAGAACATAGAACACTATAGCACAAGAACAAACCCTTTTGCCATCAATGTCTGTGCTAATCATGATGCCTAAAAGAGGATATAATATGAATTATATGCTTGGACATAATCCACATCCCTGCATTCCCTGTATATCCATACACTTATCCAAAAGCCTCTTAAATTGTGCTATCATAGCTCCATATTTCTTTACATATTTGAATTTTCAAATCTACACATGAAACCGACAAATTTGGCGCTGACGATGGCTGCCACAGTGTACTGCTTCTTGTTGTTTTGTCTGTGTTTGTTCATTTGTGTTGTCTGTGAAAATCGCACAAAGATCACTTTCATGAGAGAGTTACTTATTAACATCAGATATATGGTACCTCCAAACATTGTTCCGGATTTCTCTCACTTGCTGGATTATTTGGACATACTTGTCGGCGGGGCCGGGGAAAGCACTCTGGAGCACTCGCCCGACTCCGGCGATGAGGAATACGCACATCACTGCCGAGTATATTCCTTGCAAATCTATGTTCTCTCAACAACAAAGTGGACAAACTAAAACGCCTGTGCCAAACAACCAAGGACTTCTCTCAAGCCGCAGCCCTGGGCTTCACCAAGACCTGGCTGTGTGAGTCGAGCCCGGACAATGTGCTGCAATTGGCTGGCTTTCAACTTCACACAGCAGACCGCGAAGCGGAGACAACGGGGAAATCAAGAGGTGGTGGAATATGCTTCTGCCAACCAGGGCTGGTGCAGCGACATCATGGTATTGTCTAACTTCTGTTCTCCTTTTATTCTCCAAGGGAATTTAGCTATTTTATTCTCGCTGGAGTTTACCTTCCCCCCTCCAAGCCTGCGTACGTGAGGCGCAAACGCAACTCACTGACCAGATAATGAGAGTAGAGAGTGACTTCCCGGACTCCATGGTTATTGTTTTGGGGGACTTTAACAACAGCTGCCAGCTTCCAAAATACAAACATCACGTTACCTGCCCCACCAGAGGGAGAAAAACACTGAATCATTGGTATACTGCGATCAAGAATGCATATCGCTCGGTTCCCCGTGCGGCTCTGGGACCCTCTGATCATTGTTTAGTTCCTGCAGGCAGAAACTTAAATCTGCAAAACCTGTGGTCAGAACAATGAAAAGGTGGACAAGCGAGGGCATTGAAAACCTACAATCCTGCTTCGACTGCACTGATTGGAATGTGTTCAGGGAAGCAACCAGAAGCCTCGATGAATATACAGACACCGTGACATCATATGTCAGTTTTTGTGAGGACAGTTGCATTCCCACTCGGACCCGGATCAGGTTCAACCAAAGATCTTATAGCAGAGCAAGATGGCCTACTCCTACGCAAAACATGTAGTACGGTCATAGGCGATTATAGGACCTATTTTAGCAACCAGCCTCCGCCATCTTGTTCCGCCATCTTGCTCCGCCATCTTGTTCTGCCATCTTGCTTCTGGCCAAAGATCGGATCTTTGCTTCCGCCTCCGCTCCCGTATCTTCGCTTTGGTCTTTGATTTGGGCAGGGAGAGGGGGTGCGCGGCCGGGGCAGCGGGGAGAAGGGGTCCGGGGCAGCGGGGAGAAGGGGTCCGGGGCAGCGGGGAGAAGGGGTGTGCGCAGCCCGGGGTGAGGGAGGTGTGCGGCCCGGGGCAGCGGGGAGAGGGGGTGTGCAGCCCGGGGCAGCAGGGAGAGGGGGTGTGCGGCCCGGGGCAGTGGGGAGAGAGGAGGGGAGTAGTGCAAGTGGGGTAGTGGTGGCACAGGAGGGTAGGTCCGGGGGAGGGAGAGAGCAAAGATCTTATAGCGGAGCTCCGCTATAAGATCTTTGGGAGAGAGAGGTGGGGTAGGGGCCGGGGTGCAGAGAGCATGGGGAGAGATGTGGAGGTTGGGGGCTGGTGGGTTAAGGGAATACAGCATAGGAGGGGGGGAGACATTGTAGTGTGGGGGGAGGCGAGGGAGTGCCGGGGGGGGGGGGGGGGGGGGGGGGGGGGGGGTTGAGGGGTGGGATAGGGCCTAGTGTGTGTGAAGTTGCGGGGAGGTTTACAATGTTTATTATTTAATGTTCCTTGTCTAGTCTGAAATAAAGTTCATCATTGGATATAAAAATCAGAAGAAATATAATTGTGTGTGTTATATGATTATGTACATCTATATCACATTCATGTATGTGTGTTCTTTCCAGCACAATCTAGTCAGTTGTATGCTCATGGAATAAAATGAGCATACAACTCAATAAAACCATCCTTAAGTTATACATCTTTTGTAAATCTTGCTCAAAACAAAATTAATTTTGTGAAATTCTTCAATTAGATAACCCCACAGTCTCCGTCTCCGTCTGCGCTGAGGACTAATGGTGGAGCTGGCGGCCTCCAACTGGGACCGACCTCGAGGCTTCGGAGGCAGAGCCAGGACTTACGTACCATTGCGAAGCTGGCCGACTTCGGGGCTGTGGTGACGTTGCGGCGGCGGCGACCCGACATCGGAGCCTCGGAGGCTCGGTCGCAGGCCCAGTGGACTCGGCCACGGGCTCAGTGGACAACAACGTCGGGAGCTCACAGGTCCCAGGTTGGTGACCTGTTCTCCAGAGCTCCCTCTACAACAGCAGCTTTATCCACCTCGGGCCGCGGAGTTTGAACCGGCCCATTCACAGAGCTTGGATTCGGCCGCTGGACTGACTTACTTAGCATCACCCGGCGGGGTCACATCATCGGAAGCCTGGATCGCCTCAATGCAGAGGGAGAACAAGGAGGGAAGAGACAAGGACTTTAAGACTTTTGCCTTCCATCACAGCGAGGAGGGCCTGGTAGACTCACTGTGGTGGATGTTAAATCTGTGTTCATTGTGTGTTTTGTTATTTTATTCTATGTTATGACTACAAGGCATGAAATTTCGTTCAGATTGTAAAGTCTGAACGACAATAAAGGATACTTCACTTTACTTTACAATGACTCATCTTCAGTGTGGAAGGGGTCGCAAGAAATCACCAGCTACAAGAGGAAACCCCCCCCCCCGCTCCTTGGACAAGCGTCAGCTGACCAACGACCTGAACGAGTTCTACAGCAGGTTCGATAGACAGAAACATAGCCCTGGTACCCCTTTCCCCACTCCTCCCTAATCACCACTTCACACCTACTTACAGCCTGACTCCAGTCTGCAAAGACTGGGCCCTTTCCCACCCACCCCTCTCCAACCACCACTTCACACCCACTTACAGCCTGACTCCAGTCTGCAAAGACTGGGCCCTTGTCCACTACCCACCCCCTCCTTGCTGCCCAACATCAGTCTGGCCACTTCTCCATCACTAACAATAGAAATCGAGGAGATGAAGCTATTCAGGAGACAGAAAAGCCGGAAATCTCCAGGATCGGATAATGTTTCCCCCTCTATTCTCAAGCTCTGTGCCAAACAACTGACACCAGTCTACACAGACATTTTCAACAAACCCCTGCAAACCTGCACTGTCCCTGCCTGCTTCAAAATCTTCACTATTGTTCCTGTACCCAAAAAGCCAAGGATTACTGGTCTAATGACTACAGACCTGTCGCACTGACCTCTGTAATCATGAAGATCCTTGAAAGACTTGTGCTGGCCCAGCTGAAATATATCACAAACTCCCTGCTGGACCCCCCTGCAGTTTACTTACCAGGCCAATAAATCAGTGGATGATGTATCATCCTTGGCCTGCACTTCATCCTCCAGCACATTGACTGCCAGGGGACATATGCGAGGATTTAGTTTGAGGATTTTAGCTCTGCATTCAAAACCATTGTGCCAGAGCTACTACACTCCAAACTCTCCCAGTTGACTGTGCCTGAACCCCTCTGTGAGTGGATCACCGATTTCTTGACAGACAGGAAGCAGCATGTGAGGCTGGGAAAACACATCTTGGACCTGCTGACCCTCAGCATAGGAGCACCACAAGGCTGCATACTCTCTCCTCTACTCTCTCTACACCAATGACTGCATCTCCACAGACTCCTCTCTCAAGCTTCTCAAGTTTGCGGATGACACAACCCTGATTGGACTGATACAGGATGGGGAGGAATCTGCCTACAGACAGGAAGTGATACAGCTGGCGTCCTGATGCCATCACAGTAATCTGGAGCTCAATGCTCTTAAGACAGTGGAATTGATTGTAGACTTTAGGAGAGCTCCCCCTCCCCTCACCCCACTCACCATCAACAACACCACAGTCACATCTGAGGAATCATTTAAGTTAATTGGAACCATCATCTCCAGGGACCTTAAATGGGAGGCCACCATCGACTCAACAGTTAAAAAGGCCCAACAGAGGATGTACTTCCTGTGGCAGCTGAGAAAACACAATCTGCCACAGGCAATGATGGTCCAGTTTTATACTGCCATCATAGAATCTGTCCTCACCATCTCCATCATGGTCTGGTTTGGCTCAGCCATCAAGCATGACATCCGGAGGCTGCAGCGCATTGTTCGATCAGCCGAGAAGGTTGTTGGCTGCAACCTTCCCCCCATCGATGAACTCTACACTGCAAGGGCCAGGAAGCGAGTGGGTAAGATAATCTCTGACCCCTCTCACCCTGGCCACAAACTCTTTGAAGCTCTGGAAAGCGACTCTGGACTATCAAAGCCGCAGACATAAAAACAGCTTTTCTTCTACGAGCAGTAGCTCTACTCACCAACCATAAGTCTGTAGCCTCCTTTTACGCTGGTATTTTATTTAATTCTTCACATTTAAAAATTATAATGCTTTATTCTTAATACTGTATTACTGTATTTTTTACTGTATATCATGTTGTTACTTGCGAGCAAAGCACCAAGGCAAATTCCTTGTATGTATACATACTTGGCCAATAAAATGTATTCAATTCAATTCAATTCAAATTATGATTTTTTTTAAACACATAAAGGCAAATTACCTGAGCACGATGGATTGCAGGCATTATATGGAATTTTTGATAAAGGGATTTCTTATGAAATTTCACTCATGGAAAACATTTTATTCATGCCAAAAATGTCGTAGAATGCTATCATGTATTTTGCATATTTTATTGCCTAACCTTCTCCGGGTAATTCTGTAGGTACCTGATTTATGTTGTAAGGTGATTAGAGAAAAACTTGCAATACCACAGTAATTCAATGTGATAAAA
Organism: Amblyraja radiata; assembly: GCF_010909765.2. Lineage (NCBI taxonomy): Eukaryota > Metazoa > Chordata > Chondrichthyes > Rajiformes > Rajidae > Amblyraja > Amblyraja radiata. The sequence continues at coordinate 44,233,366 of NC_045957.1, read as the reverse complement.
TCTAAGTGACATAATGTCTATTGCTAATTAGACATTGTCAATAAAATTATAATGCATGATATCCTGTGACTTAAATTATAAAAGTTGCACACTAAGTGTGAGAGTGGTCCAGCCATCAACCTGTGTAATTGACTGCTTGAAAGGATATAATTTGACATAAATCTAATGTTTCTGTCTAGTTAAAATCATTGAAGAAACAGCAAAAGGTGTGTCAAAAGGTTTTAGTTAAATACAGTTTTTATACAAAGGAATGTAACTGCTGGCATCTGCTTTGTGTAAAAATGATGCATTTAGGAAAAGCCTGAACATTTCTGATGTGGCTATCAATAAAGTATAATGAAAACCTGCCAAAAGCAGTTTTCATTGTCCAACAAATGAGATACAGGGCATTATAATGGAACATTTAATTTAAAGGGAAATTAAATCAGAATTAAAACACAATGTGATTACTATCAAGCTTTACAATTTAGCTAGATTGTCAATTGCAACCCCCTAACAATGGAACAATAATTATCAACTCATGGTTCAACTAGAAAAGCTAATTGTCCTCTTCTGGGGAAATAATTCAGAAACCATTTGATACAAAGTAAATGGTTGAGTGATTCCCCATTAATCTTACACTAATAGGCATTTTTTTTGGGGGGGGGGGTCTTGGCTTTATTTAATTATAGAGGTTTTGAAAATATATTTCTGAGTACTCTAGGTATTTTCTATCAATTTCAATAATATGTATGTTTGCTTCTATCTAGTAGTTATCTATATTACTAAAAGTCTGATCTTGATCACTTCCTGTTCTGTATATTGATTTTAGAAAAAACGCTGTCACTTACGGCTGTGATTTTTGGCCATCTTACTCAGAGCCCCCCTCCGCTGTGCAGGACAAGAGGATTTTTCCCATCGATAACAAATAAAATAATTATTAGCGTTTAAAAAATGTTGAAATTCCCTCTCCTGAAGGCCACGTCCCTTCCGGAGGGACGATAAAACCCGGAAGTGTTGAGTGCCTCAGTCAGTCTCTGCAAGATGGTGGAGTGAGACGGGCACTTCTCTCAGTCTGAGCTGTGAATAACACTGAACACATGTCTACTAAACTGTGAGTGTGGTTTTACTGACCTTGAGTGCCCTTAATGTGGTTTGAAAATGAAAATGTGATTGGTTTGAAGTGAAGCACTGCAAATAGCTGTTGGTGGTGGTTGGTTTGAAGTGAAGCACTGCAAATGACTGTTGGTGATGGTTGGTTGGTTGGTTTGAAGTGAAGCACTGCAAATGACTGTTGGTGGTGGTTGGTTGGTTTGAAGTGAGGCACTGCAAATGGCTGTTGGTGGTGGTTGGTTGGTTTGAAGTGAAGCACTGCACAGCACTGCACAAAATGCTACCACATATGGCTGTGATTTTTGTCCATCTTACTCAGTCCCCCTCCGCTCATCAGGTGCAGAGGATTCTTCCCGTCAATGAAAAATAAAAGTGTTGGTAGTGTTTAAAAAAAACCCTCTAGTGCTGGCAAGATACAGTAACACCTCAAATTTATGCTGGAGACAATGTGGGAAGATCGGTGATCACACACATATTTTTTGTGATTGTCCCAAATTGTACCAATACTGGAGAGACATCCAGCTAGAGATTAAATTAATTCTGGGAGTGGATCTACCTTTGGAACTGGCTTGTTTCATATTAGGAGATACTCCAGCAGAGAGAGATATTCAAAATCAGAAATATTTGCTAGGGGTGATGCTGTTGATTGCTAAAAAGATGATAACAGTGCTATGGAGAAAGGAAATGCCACCGAATGTTCAACAGTGGAGGGAAAGATTGAAAAATGTATACTTGATGGAAAGTATAACTGCTAAACTCCAGTTGAGGACTGATGCCTTAATATTATATGGAAACCAGTACTATTACAAATGCCAAGATTGATTAAGGATATGAATGGATGAGCTTGCTCTGGTGCCTGTGAATAAGATGCTTTTATGATAGAATGTTAAGAGGATTTGATGCAATGCTAATAGAGGTTAGGTGATTTGTATTTTGTCATTTTGCGACTATCTTTTGTGTGTTTCTTTGTTTTGTCTGTATGTCTATTTTGTTATGTCAATAAATGTTGAGTTAAAAAAAATAAAATGTTGAGAATCTCTCTCCTGTCAATCACGCCATGAAGGCCATGCCCCTTCCGGAGGGAGGGCGAGGGATTATAAAACCCGGTAGTATGGGTGTGGCTCAATCTCTGCAAGATGGGGGAGGTAGAGTTCACGACTGTCTGAGCTATGAATCAACTGAACACACTGAATGTCTATTGAACTGTGAATGTGGTGTCTATGTGACGTTTTGTGGCGTATTGTGGTGTTTTGTTTGGTTTTATGGTGGTTTCACCCTGCTTGAAATAGCATTAAACTGCATTTGAATGTGGTGGCCTTGCACCCTGCAAGAGATGGTATGAAACTGCATTTGAATTTGGTGGCCTTGCACACTGCTTGAAGTGGTCAGAAACTGCACTTGAATTTGGTGGCCTTGCACCCTGCTTGAAATGGCATGAAACTGCACTTGAATTTGGTGGCCTTGCACCCTGCTTGATATGGCATGAAACTGCACTTGAATTTGGTGGCCTTGCACCCTGCTTGAAATGGCATGAAACTGCACTTGAATTTGGTGGCCTTGCACCCTGTTTGAAATGGCACGAAACTGCACTTGAATTTGGTGGCCTTGCACCCTGCTTGAAGTGGTAGGAAACTGCACGAGTTTGGTGGCCCTGCGCAATGCTTGAAGTGGTGGGAAACTGCACTTGAATTTGGTAGCCTAGCCCCCTGCTTGAAATGGCATGAAACTGCACTTGAATTTGATGGCCTTGCACCCTGCTTGAATTGGTAGTAAACTGCACTTGAATTCGGTGGCCTTGCACCCTGCTTGAAGTGATAGGAAACTGAACCTGAATTCAGTGCCCTTGCACCCTGCTTGAAGTGGTATGAAACTGCACTTGAATTTGGTGGCCTTGCACCTTGCTTGAAATGGAATTTCAAGGAATAGCCATGAGTCAACTGCCAGCCCACCAGCCGTGAGTGAGCTGCCAGCACATCAGGCTTGAGTGACTGATCTGCCACCCCAAGAATCCATTTGGTCCAGAATGTCCATAATTACCCCTCTGGAAACCTGTCCCTTCAGCCCACAACACCCATGCTAGCGCTCCAGAAAGCGCCCCCGCCCCCCTGCCTCCCCACTGGGCACCAATATTGGAATTGGTGGAGAGGTGGAATATTGCGTTGGGGTCCAGCCCTCCCGTGTGAACAGCACATCCTGCCTGTGAACGAACCATCACCACCTCCGTATTATCCTGACTGCACAGGTATACTTCCATTCTCATCCAGCAGCATCAGCCCGTCCATACCAACACTACTAATCCGGTTGCTTCGCCTATGGCCACACCGCCTCTACATGTGCCAAAGCTCCAGTTTCATCACTGGGGATGCTGTTTCAATCTCCTGCACTTATTCTACCACCGATCGCATCTCCTGTGACGGGAGAAGATGCAGGACTGTACCGCTGGCGTGCAGGTCACATCTGCAAGCCCACTGTAAAGTACCCGGGCTACATTTGAACTTCCTACAGTTTATTGACACATACTATATGTACTTTATGTAATCAGTAGTTCTTACATTTTGCATTTAATTATTTAAGAGGAGGGATGTAGATTAGTGTGTCTCTACTATATATATATATCACCACACAGATTATGCATGCTGCACATTCCTTATGGAGTCCTTTCCGGATCTTCATCCCTACCCGCCCATAAGCCTGCGCAAGCCTGCGTGTCTCTCTCGCTCTTAGACTAGATGTATGCCATGGAGACGAAAGCACAAGGTGTTTCCTCCGTGGAATTACAAATAAAAGACTATGAGTTCTAAACTCTGTGTGAGTCTGATAATTTCAACAGAAATTCAATTGCCTTAGAGGATCTATTAGAGACTGAAGTCAAATATGCACCGATTATTTAAGGATTAGGAATATGTGCCAGACCGATGGTTCAATGGTTCAATGGTCCTTTATTGTCACGTGTACCGAGGTACAGTGAAACTTGATTTACCATACAGTCATAACATAAAAATAGCAACAAGATATAAAACAACATCAAAATTCAACATAAACAGCCACATAAACAGCGTGTGAGAATCCCTAGCGCACAAAGCATAAGCAGAGACCCACAGTCATCAGTTCAATGTCCGGGCCACACACACGTTCCTTCACCGTGATGTGAGCAGAGTTGTACTGACCGCTGTCACTCTCTCTGCAGTCTCTGTCCGCCCGAACAGTCAGAAAGTCTCCAGGGTGTCCTCATGGAGCCATGTCCCCACAAACACTGTAATCACTGCACTCACGGCAATCCCTCTGAATCCACACCAACGCAGGCAGCACGTCCATCTTGTTTTTCAGCTACCTCACATTCCCCACTGTGATGGAAGGCGAATAACTTTTACCTTCTTCCTCCTTTTCTCCCATGGTCGCGGCGATCGAAACATCCGCAGCCGGGGCGACCGAAGCTCCCATAGTCGGCGATCGAAGCCCCCGAATAGGACGATTGAGGCTCCCGCGATCAGGGCAGTCGAAGCTCCTGCTGTTGGAGCTCCCGAAGTCAATCCATAACAAAGGGACCGCAAGCTCCACCAGCTAGGCCTCAGCTCGCCGATATGCGATTGGATCCTGAACTTTCTGACGGAGTGACCGCAGGCAGTGAGACTGGGCCCGCACCTGTCCTCCACTATCACCCTGAGCACCGGCACACCACAGGGCTGTGTACTAAGCCCCATGCTCTACTCCCTCTTCACTCACGACTGTGTTCCTGCATTCGACACCAACACCATCGTGAAGTTTGCAGACGACACAACAGTGATTGGGCTGATCACCAACGGTGATGAAACAAAATACAGAGCGGAGGTGCAGAACCTGGCGGACTGGTGCGCACGTAACAACTTGTCACTAAACACCTCCAAGACCAAGGAGCTGATTATTGACTTCAGGAGGTCCCATAATGGAGAATACGCCCCAATCTCCATTTACGGGGAAAGTGTGGAGAGAGTGTCCAGCTTTAAGTTTCTGGGCACTCACATTTCTGAGGACCTCACATGGTCCACCAACACCGCTGCGCTGGTCAGGAAGGCACAGCAACGACTGTTCTTCCTGAGGACATTAAAAAAGACTGGTCTGCCCCAACAGCTGCTGACAACGTTCTACCGCTGCACCACAGAGAGCATATTAACGTATGGCATCTCTGTGTGGTATCTCAGCTGCACGGAGGCGGAGAGGAGAGCACTTCAGCGCGTCGTCCACAGAGCGCTGAGGATCATTGGGACACAGCTACCAGCCTTGGAGGGCATCTACCACACACGGTGCCTCAGGAAGGCTGTCAGCATCCATAAAGACTCCTCACACCCTTGTAACGGACTGTTTGAACTACTTCCCTCCAGCAGACGTTACAAGGCCTTCTACGCCCGAACCTCCAGACTCAGAAACAGCTTTATTCCCAGAGCTATAGCAGCTCTGAACCGGCCCTGCTGAGTGCCCCCCACCCCCCCTGGACTGTCTCCCTCGGATGGTCACGTCACACAGCTTATTTATTTATTTTACTTTTCTTTCACATCGGTTGGAAGCTGCATACTAAATCTCGTTGCACTGACGTGCAATGACAATAAAATATATTATTATTATTATTATTATTATTAAAACAGACTAAAAACAACAAACAAAGAAAGGGACGAGGCAGGCTATTGGCGAAGCTGCCACTTATGGCGCCACCCAAGTAACCATTATCAATAAATGTAATGCTATGGATATCTTTTGAATTCCAATTAATTTACTAATCCTCTTATTGAAATTAGTTCAGCAATAGGCATGATTAAAGCTGATGGCAAAGTGACCTTCTTCTTCAATCATGTGTAGCAGCATATTATTAAATGGAAGTACAGCAAAGAAAAATGAAAGAGAGTTTTTCAGCACTTCAAGCTGCTATTCAAGCACATATAACCTTCCCGACGGGCCGTGGCTGTGAACTGGGAACGTGGCCGGCCTCTATTGAGGCTCTGCTGTCTCAAAGCCGGTGGAGCGGCCAACAGAGCCCGCGGCTGGGTCCCAAGTCAGCACCATGGAGGCATGAAGTGGGGCATCGACAGCGGTGAGGCCTCGGCGATGGTGAAGCCTCGCAGCGGTGGCGAAGACTCGTGGGTCGACCCACAGTCGATTAAAGCATGGATGTACCGCCGTGAGGGGGGAGGGGTAGAACAATGGGGACCTGGCATGGGGGACAGTCATGAGGGGGTTGCAGGGAGAACAATGGACCCAGGTTGGGTGGGGGACAGGGCAATGGGGACCTGGCGTAGGGCAACCGCTGGGGGTGGGGGGGACAAAAGGAGGAGCCGGCGTGCTTTGTAACCTTGTCAATGCTGTAGGTGGCTGCTATTTGTATACATTGTGTATGCAAGCAAAGAATCTCACTGTGCCTAGTCAATAAAGTATTCCTATTCCTATTCCATTGCTCTTATGGACTAATTTATTTAAGTATACATCTTCTCAGGAAAAGTCAGGAAAATGTATGGTGCAGGTGGAAGAATTCTCACCTTATTTTACAGATCCTTCCTTTTGGCTCAATTCCACACCCCATATATTTATCACTGATTCACATAGCATTAGTTTTGATGAAAAATTATCGGAATGGCTTCAGACATTATTCTGGAAACCATTTATAAATAGTCTAAATGTGTAGGAAGGAACTGCTGCTAATGCTAGTTTAAACTGAAGATAGCCGCATAAAGCCGGAGTAGCTCAGTGGGTCAGACAGCATCTTTGGAGAAAAAGAATCGGTGACGTCTCCACCCAAAACGTCACCTTTTCCTTTTCTCTGACCCACCGAGTTACAATGGCCTTTTGTGTCTATAAACAATCTAGATCAGTTAAGACTTCTTTATGTAAATTATGAGTACTGAAAAGATACAAAAAAAACACCCAGCATGTCTTTGTAAGGCAATTTTGAGGAATTTTCAATCAGAGACTGATCATTTTGTGATTTGTGTGAATAAGGTAGCCTTGGTCTATTATTTGAGAGCTGCTCATTTCGGCTGTATTGTCAGTGTGCAGCACAATGTCCTGAAGTCACAGACAATTGGGTGCAAACAGCAAGTGAAGAAATGCAGGTGTGAGCACAAAACCAAGATTAACATCCGCGTTCAGTCCCGGCAATTGCTGCATTCATTGCCTGATACAATGACTTTGAGATGGGTCGTTAAACTGTATTCTTGGATAGACACAAAAAGCTGGAGTAACTCAGCAACAGGCAGCATCTCTGGAGAGAAGAAATGTGACGTTTCGGATTGAAATGCTTCTTCAGACTTGTTAGGGATAAGGGAAACTGGAGATATAGACAATGATGTGGAGAGATAAATAACAATGAATAAAAGATATACAAAAAAGAAATGATAATAAAGGAAACAGGCCATTGTTAGCTGTTTGTAGGGTGAAAATGAGAAGCTAATGCGACTTGGGTGGGGGAGAGAATAGAGAGAGAGGGAATGCAGGGGTTACCTGAAGTGAGAGAAATCAATATTCATACCACTGAGCTGTAAGCTGCTCAAGTGAAATAAGGGTTTTGGCCCGAAACGTCGCCTACTTCCTTCGCTCCATAGATGCTGCTGCACCTGCTGAGTTTCTCCAGCATTTTTGTGTACCCAAGTGAAATATGAGATGCTTTTTCTCCAATTTGCATTTTGCCTCACTCTGACAATGGAGGTGACAGGACAGAAAGGTCTGTTTAGGAATGGGAAGGAGAATCTGTGTCCTTCCTGATCTCTCATGTAAAATATCTCATGGCAGTGTCTTAACGAATAAAAGAGAAGTTATGAAAATCTAAATAAAACTAAAGGTACGGGAAATCTGAAATAATTTGTGGAAAGAGGAACAGCCAATGGTTCAGGTCAAGGATATTTTGTAAGTGCTGCAGAGTTTCCCTCGTGTTCTGGGCAATATTTGTCAACATATCACAAATAAGTAATCAGATCATTAGCATGTTGGACATCAAGTTATAAAGTCATTCAGCACAGAAAGAAGCCTTTCAGTCCACCGTTTCTATGTGGACCATCCAATCTCAATTACTAGCAATTGCCCCTGGAGACCTCTGTGCCTTTGTGATTCAACTGATCATCTGAATACTTCTTAGGCATTGTGTTGGAGTTGCTGACTTATAGCGCTTGTAGTGCCGGAGACCCGGGTTCGATCCCTACTACAGGGGCTGACTGTACAGAGTATGCACATTCTCCCCGTCACCTGCATGGGTTTTCTCTGAGATCTTCGGTTTCCTCCCACACTCCAAAGTCATTCAGGTATGTAGGTTACTTGGCTTGGTGTATGTGCAAATTTACCCTAGTGTGTGCCGGATACATGTGGGGAACGCTGGTCGCCACCGACTCGGTGGGCTGAAGAGCGTGTTTACACACTGTATCTCCAAATTAAATGCTGTGGGAGTATCTGTCTCCAGTATCTACTCAGGCAATGCATTCCAGGATCCACCCACCCTCCAGGTGAAAAGGCTCTTTCTCACAACCTCATTTAACCTTTTACCCCTTACCCTAAACCTACGCCCTCTGGCTTTACATACCTCTGCATGAAGAATGTTTTCCTACTACTCATCCTTACTCTGTCCCTCATAATTTTACTTACCTCTTTCATGTCATCCTTAACCTTCTCTGCTCTGGGGAAAGCAGTCTTTCCTCATTGGCATCCTGGAATGCAGCTGGCTTTTCAGCATTTTAAAGTGGCTGCACTACAAAGAAACACTTTGGCATAAAAACGCAAAATGCTCTTGGAACTCAGTGGCTCTGCGGGTCAGACTGCATCTGTGGTGGAAACGGATAGACAATGTTTTGGGTCGTCCTGACGCTATAAAAGGGGTTATGTAATTCTCTTCATCGTCATTACATTACCGATGCTTTTGTCAGTGACCGTTTTGATCAGAGTAACTAGCATATAGTTCCTTTGGTAACAAAGCACCCTCTTCCATTGAGGACACTCTCCAGTATGTTCAATTTTAGTTTAATTTAGATACAGCGTGGAAACAGGTTCTTAGGCTCAGAAGTTCCAGACCGATCATTGATCACCCATCCGCTAGTTCTATGTCCTACACAATGGGGGAACTTTACAGAGGCCAAGTCTTTGGGATGTGGGAGGAAAAGGGAGCATCTGAAGGAAACCCACCAGGTCGCAGGGAAAACGTGCAGACTCCTCAGAGAGCATCCTAAGTCATGATCGAATCTGGGTATCTGGTGCTCCGAGGCAGCAGATCCTCTGCTGCGCCACTGTGTTGTGTGGTACAAATATCATGACCAGCGATTCCCGCACACTAAACTATCCTATACACTGGGGACAATTTACAATTATATCAAGCCAATTAGTCTACAAACCTGTATGTCTTTGGAGTGTGGGAGGAAACTGGAGATCCCGGAGAAAACAAACGTAGGTCATTGGGAGAACATACAAACTCCATACAGACAGCCCCCTTAGTCAGGATCGAACCCGGGTCTCTAGCGCTGTAAGTTCGCAACTCTACCGCTGCGCTTGGTGTTGGACAATTGATGTGGAGAAGTGACACCAAGAACACCAAAATTCTCAACAAGGTAGGGACAAGCATGTGAGGGATTTGTGTGTCTGACCGTGCCCCTGGGAATCCAGTCTTCCTCTTCATTACAGCTCAGATCTGGACATCTCATACAAAAGTTAATCTCATACAGCAGTGGGGAGTTTCATCAGTCTGAAGAGGATCTTGACCCAAAACATTACCCATTCCTTCTCTCCCGGGATGCTGCCTATCCCACTATTACTCCAGTATTTTGTGTCCATCTGGGAGTTTCTCAAACGCTGGTTTATTCAGGCCCTGTCAGTACATACTGGTAAGGACTTTGTGAGAGGGCTGAAAGTCCTTCACTGACTACAAACACATACACCAATTTATAGTTTTTGCATTACAATGGTTACATGCAGACTTTACATTTTTATGATAATTTGCCAGTAACTTTTCTTCGTATTCTCTCATTAGTGTTTTTCTCTGCTGGAGTTGCCAGATGGGGTTGACAGATGAGACTTTATTTCCTTTGCCTAAAAGTCATTTGCTCTGTTAATAGGTGTCATTAAGTGACTTTTCTTCTGTTATAATCAATTTTATTGCACTCACCCTGGTTTACAAACATCTATATCTTTATCTTTGCTTCAGCTAAATATGCCTTGCAATTTCAGTACTACCCTAAACTGATTACTGCTACTTCTCGTCTGACCTTTACGTTACCTTCACAATGTTGGCTTAATTTACCATCATCCTTTTCCATTATGTATAGCTCTTGGGTAATCCATATTGCAAACTTGTTAAATGTTCTTATAATTTCCAGACATTCCTACATCAGGGGCTAAAGACAAGGTTGAATCATTCTCATCTATACGCAGCCAGAAACACTGAAAGGATAATTCATCTTGGCTTTCTCTTGAGATCTCCTGCATCATACAAGCACATCCTCAGCCAAATTATTTCCCTCTAAATGATGCCACGTGGTAGCTGAGAGCACTTGATACACCAAATGCTATGGGTACAGCTGTAGTACAGATAACTCCCAGAGCCAGCCACGCCTTGAGCCAATTTGTTTCAATGTTACCTGACAAAGTGAAAACTTGTCCATGTATAATCTACCTAAGTAAAGCAGGATAAATAAAAATCAAGCTACTGTAAAACACCAGTAATCCATCTGCTCAGGAATCTGGTGGTGTCCTATTGGCAGATATTCTCTACTGATGGATGATAAAGTCATTGTCATAGAGTAAGTTGGGTCAAAGGGCCTGTTTCCAGGCTATATCCTCTATGACTCTACCCAGTGAATCAGCCATCAAACCATTGGGGTTTCCAAATCATCACACAGCAGATTGTTGGAGTTTTACCACAGTGGCTGACCAACCACTATCACAGGCGTTGACAAGGTCATTATGTGCTACTTATCCCATGCCCAGTTTGGTCTTTGCCAGGAAAACTCAACTCTAGATGTCCATGTAACTTTGGACCAAATGTGGATCAAAGTATTTTAATTCCAGAGTTGAGGTGAGAGTGACTGGTCTTGACTTCAAGGCAGCATCTAATCTAATGTGATAACATGGATTCCAGGTGAATCCAAAGTAAATTGGAATCATGGAGAAAAATGGTTGGAATCATTCCTTGTAGAAAAGGAGATGGTTATTGTTGTTGGAAGTTAACATCCACAGAATATCACTAGGTTAGTGTCAAATACCAGAGGGTATAGCTTTAAGGAGAGAAGGGCAAAGTTTAAAAGAGATCTGTGTGGCAACATCTTTATGCAGAGGGTGGTGAGTGCCTGGAATGTGCTTCAGAGGTTAGGATGGAGGCACGTTAGTGGCATTTAAATGATATTTGGATAGGTACATGCATATACAGGGAATGGAGGGATATGGATTAAAGGTTCAAAGGGTCAAAGGTTCAAAGTTCAGTTTATTGTCACGCGTACCAATTAAAGTACAGTGAAACTCGAATTATCATACAGCCATACAACAAAAAGCAACAAGACACACAACTGCATAAAAGTTAACATAAACATCCACCACAGCGGATTCCCCACATTCCTCACTGTGATGGAAGATGATAAAGTCTAATCTTCTTCCACTTTATTCTCCCGCGGTCGTGGGAGTCGAACCATCTGCAGTCAGGGCGATTGAAGCTCCCGCTGCCGGCGATTGAAGCCGAGTCGGGGCAATCGAAGCTCCCGTGATCGGGGCGGTAGATGCTCCTGCGGCTTGGAGCTCTCAAAGTCGGTCTATAACCAGAGACGCGAGCTCTACAGTCCACTGGCTCCCGCGGTTGGAGCTCCAAGGTCGATCCCCGACAGGGATCACTAGCTCCATGATGTTAAAGTCCACAGGCTTCCACGGTTGATGCTCCCAAAATCGATCTCCAGCAGAGACCGCCAGCTCCTCGATGTTAGGCCGCAGTGCAGACGGAAATACGATACAGAAAAAAATTGTGCCTATCGAGAAATTGTATCTAACCTGATGTAGCTACTGTTTAAGATGGAACTGCAGATGCTGGAAAAATCGAAGGTAGACAAAAAAGTTGGAAAAACTCAGTGGGTGAGGCAGCATCTATGGAGCGAAGTATGAGGCGACGTTTCGGGATCGAGACCCTTCTTCAGACTGATGTTGTGGGGGGCGGGAAAAAGAAAGGAAGAGGCAGAGACAGTAGGCTGTGGGAGAGCTGGGAAAGGGAGGGGAAGGAGGGAGAAAGCAAGGACTACCTGAAATTGGAGAAGTCAATGTTCATACCGCTCTGGTGTAAACTACCCAAGCCAAATATGAGGTACTGTTCCTCCAATTTGCGGTGGGCCACACTCTGGCCATGGAGGAGGCCCTGGACAGAAAGGTCGGATTCGGAATGGGAGGGGGAGTTGAAGTGCTGAGCCACGGCGAGATCTGGTTGGTTATTGCGAACTGAACGGAGCTGTTGGGCGAAGCGATCGCCTAGCCTGCGCATGGTCTCACCGATGTAGAGCAGTTGACACCTGGAACAGTGGATGCAGTAGATGAGGTTGGAGGAGGTGCAGGTGAATCTCTGCCTCACCTGGAAAGGTTGCTTGGGTCCTTGGATGGAGTCGAGGGGGGAGGTAAAGCGACAAGTGTAGCATTTCCTGCGGTTGCAAGGGAAATTACCAGGGTTTGGGTGACAAGGGATGAATTGACCAGGGGGTTACGGAGGGAACGGTCTCTGTGGAAAGCAGAAAGGGGAGGAGATGGGAAGATGTGGCCAGAGGTGGTATCCCGTTGGAGGTGGCGAAAATGTCGGAGGATTATATGTTGTATGCGACGGCTGGTAGGGTGGAAGGTGAGGACAAGGGGGACTCTGTCCTTGTTGCGAGTAGGGGGATGGGGAGTGAGAGCGGAGCTGTGGGATATAGAGGAGACCCTGGTGAGAGCCTCATCTAGAGGAGAAGAGGAGAACCCCCGTTCCCTAAAGAATGAGAACATTTCCGATGCCCTGGTTTGGAACACCTCATCCTGGGTGCAGATGCGGCATATACCGAGGAATTGGAAGTAGGGTGATAGAGCTACTGGATATTTTCTCATGGGTCATTCTGGGCGTTTTCTATGTGGAAGTGACAAAACTACAGGGATATTCTAATATCCAACATAGTTGGAAGGAAAATACCACTTTTCGGTTTGAATTAACATGATAATACAATTATAATGAAGAAAGCAACGTATGTGAAGGCTGTAAATAATGTTCAAAGTTATATAGGTAGATTAGGTGAGTGGGCAAAATATTGGCAGATGGAATATAGTGCGCAGAAGTGTGATTACTTACTATGGGAAGTAACCAAAAAAACGGTATGATCTAAATGGAAACAGACTGCAGAATGCTTCAGGAAAAGGCAAATTAATGTTGGCCTTTATTGCAAGGGGGGATACAGTGTAAAGGTAGGGAACCTTAGTTAGAACAACATAAGGTGTGATGAGGCCTGAAGCACTGCATATAGTCTTGGTCTCTATTCAAGAAAGGAATTGCTTGCAGTGTAGGTTGACACTGGTATTTCACCATTTTCTTCTCCTAGATATGGGAGCAATTTACTTACACTTCTCCCAATCAATGTACTGCATTAGGTGTTTACAATGTAGCTTTATTTTGGTTGGAGAAACCAAACACAGATTGGATGATTGGAGTATCCATACACTGACCACAGCAATGATTCTGATATTCCAGTTTCCTACCGCTTGAATGATCCAGCTCACTCTCATTCGGCCCTCTCCACCTGTAGCCTCCTGCACTGTTACAATGAGGGCCATAGCAAGCTTGAAGAACAACATCTTATATTCTATCAGGCACCCTGCAGCCTCCAGGATTCAATATCAAACAGTCCAACTTTCAATAACTTACTTTTTCTTTGAGTTTGCATCAGAACTGACCAGTTTTTTTTATCCCTTTCATCCTTTTTTCCCTTTGTCTTTTATTTGCATAGTCTGACCTGCTGAGCATGTCCCAGTAGGTCAACCTGCACAATACTACACAAACTGTAACATGGGCAATACTGCTATATTATTTCACTCTATCAGGGAAATTCCCTATCAGGGAAACTCATTACCCTCCTTCAACTTTCTCTGCTACCTAGATTAAGTTGTTTTTTTTTCTCCATTACAACTCTGCTGAAGGATCCCACACCTGAAATGCTGTTACTTCAGCTTTTTTGTGTTTGTCTTCAGTGTGAACCAGCATCTGTAGTTCCTTCCTACACATTAAATGTTATCCGTTTCTATTTCCATAGAAGCTGCCTGGCCTACTGAGTTTTGTTTCAGAATCTGTGGAAGGTGGACAAGGTGCATGGTGAAAGGATATTACTCCACATGGTTGAATCTAGAAGTAAAGGGCCATCCCACGAGCATGCGACTGCATGCGGCAAGCGCGACCAAACCGGAAGCGGGGGCCGTGCGGAGGTCGAGTGATCCCTGTACAGGGCCTGTCCCACCAGCATGCGACTGCATGCGGCGAGCGCGACCAAACCAGAAGCGGGGGCCGCGCGGAGGTCGAGTGATCCCGTACGAATTGACGTGAAGTTCGAGCGAAGTCCGCAGGAAGTTCGCGCGTGACATACGATGTCAAAACGCTGCGTACGGCGTCAAGACGCTGCGTACGGCATCGAGACGCTGCGCACGAGAATGTGGCTGCGGGCCGGCAGGCCGTTGCCGCGCGGAATTTCTGGACAGTGTCAGTTTTTCGGAGCCCCGCGCGATGTCGGGGCCAGCTCCGCACAACTCCATACGGCACCGGCGATCGAAGTGGGACCGGCCCCACGAGGCCGTACAGCTCAAGCGACCATGTTAGGTCGAGCTTGCCGCATGCAGTCGCACGCTCGTGGGACAGGTCCTTAAGGAGTTTAGATTCAGAATAAGGAGCTCGCCTTTATACGATGAAAATGAGGAGGGAGCTTGTGTCTCAGAACCTTGGAATTCCCAATCCAAGGAGCCATGAAGACAGTCAAGCAGGTATACCAAGATGAAGCAGACACGTTTGGGCATTACAAGCAACTCTGAAATTATGGGAAAGAGGCAAAAAAGTTAAATGGAAGCCAAAATCTGATTATCTGTGATCTTATTAAATGGCACTGGAGTCTCAAGAGTTATGCGCATGCACCTGTCCCTCATGTACTTAATTTCACTCAATTCCTATTAAAACAAAACTCATGTTTTTCCTGAGTGCATGCGTGGAGCCATGTGATGTGAACTGATAATTTGTTTTTAAAAAGACATCAAACTAAATTAAGAAAATTATTTTACTTTTAACGTTGTCTTTTTCGGTTTGTGCAATCAATTATCACACTCTGTCTTTTAATATAGTACAGATGATTGGCCTGTTTCTTTTCCATTGGTAAATAAGGAAATCTGACTAATCTGAAAGGTGGTAAAGGACAGCAAGAAACTCTCGCCTACATGTTCATACTCAAATACTCCCAACTGGGTAAAGGGATGGATGTTGTGAACTGGCAGGGCTGATATTTTTGCTTACATTATCCCAACCAAACTATTAAAATCCAATTCTCCCGTAATCTTAATTTTCATTTCTATGCAATTATCTTGTTCATTTTAATCTGATGAGTCAGTTTACGACATGACCAGTCAGGAGAGATGGAGCACCTGTATGAGTGATGCCGCACACAACAAACCTCTGCTCAAGGTCAACTAAACCAAGGAACTATTCAGCAAGATGAAGTCAGGTGACCACATGCCACCTTTCATTGGTGGGTCGACAGTGGAGAGAGTTTCAAATTCCTGGGCACTAACGGTTCAGATGACCTGTACTGGGTCGGATACAAGATGTAATCATGAAGAAAGCAGCTCAGTGCCTCTGATAGACACAAAAATGCTGGAGTAACTCAGCGACACAGGCAGCATCTGTGGACAGAAGGAATGGGTGACATTTTGGGTCTAAAGTTTGAGTCTTGACCCAAAATGTCACCAATGCCTCCTGTCCCGCTGAGTTATGGGCCTGTCCCACTTAGGCGATATTTAGGCGACTGCAGAAGACTATGCAGTCCAACATGGTCGCCACATGTTCACGGGTGGTTGCCGGGGAGTCACCTTCATGGTCTTGAGGAGTTACCGCATTCTGGGGACAAGTCGGGGCCTCATTATGGCCGCCGCAAATTTTTCAACATGTTGAAAAATAAACGGCGATCAGAATGAAGCCGCCATGGAGAGTAGCGAGAATCTCGTGCCATAGGTCGTTCGCCAGGAGGTCCTAGTGGGTTTACCAGGAGGTCGAAGGTTCTCGTAGGTTGTAGCCGGTGCTGACCGGTGAATTTCATTGGCTCATTGGGAGAAAAAACGTAAGTAGTAGTTTTCAGAACCAAGGATAACAGACCGGTAATGTTAAATGCCTGCCGAGCTTCACAGCCGTGTATCTCTGGCTTCTTAAAAGTTGTCTCCACTCCTTCTGCCCCCTTCTCCCCCACTCTCCCCCCCTCTCCCCCCCTCTCCCCCCCCCCATTTTTTAAAGGACTTACCGTGCACTGTGCTTTAGCCGTCTTAATTACAGCGCCAACCTTCCCGATCATCGCAGTGTGTGTCTGTATCACCTTGGCTTTAGACAGTGCTTCCCCCGCTTACCCTGTCCCCCACCTGCATAACGGGCTGGTAAAGGAAGCAATGTGTGTGTGTGTGTGTGTTCCACTCTGACAGTCGCCGTTCCAGTTGCCGGTTTTTCAGGCGACTGCCGGTGACTATCAAGTTGCCTAAATCGCCTAAGTTGGACGGGCCGATAGAAACATAGAAACATAGAAAATAGGTGTAGGAGGAGGTCATTCGGCCCTTCGAGCCAGCACCGCCATTCATTTTGATCAAAGCGGATTGTCCCCAATCAATAACCCGTGCCTGCCTTCTCCCCATATCCCTTGATTCCACTAGCCCCTAAAACTCTATGTAACTCTCTCTTAAATCCATCCAGTGATTTGGCCCCCACTGCCGTCTGTGGCAGGGAATTCCACAAATTCACAACTCTCTGTGTGAAAACGTTTTTTTCTCACCTCAGTCTTAAATGGCCTTCCCTTTATTCTAAGACTGTGGCCCCTGGTTCTGGGCTCGCCTAACATTGGGAAAATTTTTCCTGATCTAGCTTATCCAGTCCTTTTATAATTTTATATGTTTCAATAAGATACCCCCTCATCCTTCTAAACTCCAGTGAATACAAGCCTAGTCTTTTCAATCATAACTTCAGCATTTTGTCTCTAGCTTTGTTTAAACCAGCATCTGCAGTTCCTTCCTACACAGGTCAGCACCTCTACTTCCTTAAAAATTTAAAGAGGCTTGGTATGTCACCGAATACTCTAACAAAGTTGTAAAGCTGAACTGTAGAAAGTATCTGACCAGCTGCAACATAGCTTGGTATGGCAATCACAACGCACAGGGTCGCAAGTGGCTGCATGCAGTGTGTGGTGGATTCAATCCGGTCGAATGCGGGCAGAGTCTTCTCTACCATCAAAATTATCTACACGAAGAGCTGCCTCAAGAAGGTGGCATCATTCATCAAGGATCCGCACCATTCGGGCCATGCGCTCTTCTCACTGCTTTTTGTCAGGCAGGAAGTACAGAAGCCACCGGGTTCGCTAGGTTAAGGAACAGCTACTTTCCAACAACTACTGAGCTGTTAAACTGACCAATGCAACCCTAATTCCAATCTTGGCAACAGAGTACTATGGATCACCTCTTGCACTAATATGGACTCGTTTATTTTTCCAAAGTTGTGTTTTGCACTAATGTCTTGTTTCATTTTACAATCTTATTTTCTTTTTACTGCCGAGCAGAATTAATGTGTAATTTATAAATAATTTATGTATAATTTATATTTTGTGTGTCATCTGAGCCTACGTGCCTATGATGCTGCTGTATGTAATATTTTAATTGTTCTTGTACCGTATCATACTTATGTGCATATGACAATAAACTCAACTTGACGACTCCATTGAGCATATGCCTGTCCTAATCATTCATGGCATCAGATGAAAGGGATTTGGGACCAGAATATATTAATTCATACTTCACAATAAATCAAATTCAAAGGTGCTCATCAAACTCCTTAAAACAAATACTGATTTTAGATGTGTAGGAAGGAACTGCAGTTGCTGGTTTATACCGAAGATAGACACTGGAGTTACTCAGTGGGTCAGGCAGCATCTCTGGAGAAAAAGGATGGGTGACGTTTCAGGTCAGAACTCTTCTCCAGATTGAAAGCAGAGGGGGGAGAGGGGAAATGGAGGTAGGAAAAAACCAGAACAAATTAGGGCCAACAACAGATGACCAAGGAAGTGTGGAGCCCATGTCAATGCAAGACCACGGGAGACAGACAAGTGGGTCACAGTAAGGAGGGGCAAGGGGCAGAGGCAGGGACTAGATAGTACCCCGGTGGCTGTACACCTTGGCAATAAGTACTCCTGTTTGAGTACTGTTGGGGGGGACAGCCTACCTGGGGGTAGCGACAGTAGCCGGGCCTCTGGTACAGAGACCGACCCTGTTGCTCAGAGGGGTAAGGAAAAGAAGAGGAGGGCAGTAGTAATAGAGGACACGATAGTTAGGGGGTCAGACAGGTGATTCTGTGGACGCAGTTTGGAGACCCGGACGGTAGTTTGGCTCCCTGGTGCCAGGGTCTGGGATTTGTCTGAACATGTCCAAGATATCCTGAAATGGGAGGGAGAGGAGCCTGAGGTCGTGGTACATATAGGTACCAATGACATAGGTAAAAAAAGGGAAGATGTCCTGTAAGGAGAATTTAGGGAGTTAGGAAGAGAGTTAAGGAAAAGGACCGCAAAGGTAACAATCTCAGGATTACTGCCTGTGCCACGCGACAGTGAGAGTAGAAATGGAGCGAGGTGGAGGATAAATGCGTGGCTGAAGGACTGGTGCAGTGGGCAGGGATTCAAGTTTCTGGATCATTGGAACCTCTTTTGGGGAAGGTGGGACCTGTACAGAAAGGATGGGTTGCACTTGAACCCGAAGGGGACCAATATCCCGGCTGGGAGATTTGCAAAGGCTTCTGGGGAGACTTTAAACTAGAACGGTTGGGGGGAGGGACTCAAATAGAGAAAGCTAGTAGACGGTGTGTGAGGCAGAAGGCAGAGAAGGGAAGCACTCAGACCCAACATGTAGGGGGAAAGAAGAAAAAGATAATAAACAGATAATAAGAGGTGGTGGGTTTCTTAAATGTGTGAGCAGAGAAACAGAGGAGTGTAAAATGAGGGTAGAAGCAATAGGTAGCAAGGTGAAAAGTAAAAGTGGTAGGCGGACAAATCCAGGGCAAAAATCAAAAAGGGCCATTTTTCAACATAATTGTATAAGGGGTAAGAGTGTTGTAAAAACAAGCCTGAAGGCTTTGTGTCTCAATGCAAGGAGCATTCGTAATAAGGTGGATGTTGAATGTGCAGATAGCTATTAATGACTATGATATAGTTGGGATCACGGAGACATGGCTCCAGGGTGACCAAGGCTGGGAGCTGAACATCCAGGGATATTCAATATTCAGGAGGGATAGAGAGAAAGGAAAAGGAGGTGGGGCAGCGTTGCTGGTTAGAGAGGAGATTAACGCAATAGAAAGGAAGGACATTAGCTTGGAGGATGTGGAATCAATATGGGTATAGCTCCGAAACACTAAGGGGCAGAAAACGCTAGTGGGAGTTGTGTACATGCCACCTAACAGTAGTAGTGGAGTTGGGGATGGCATCAAACAGGAAATTAGAAATGCGAACAACAAAGGTAAAACAGTTCTAATGGGTGACTTCAATCTACATATAGATTGGGTGAATAAAATTGGCAGGGGTGCTGAGGAAGAGGATTTCATGGAATGCATGCGGGATAGTTTTCTAAACCAACATGTAGAGGGACCAACGAGAGAGCAGGCTATTCTAGACTGGGTATCGAGTAATGAGGAAGGGTTAGTTAGCAGTCTTGTTGTGCGTGCCCCCTTGGGCAAGAGTGACCATAATATGGTTGAGTTCTTCATTAGGATGGAGAGTGACATAATTAATTCAGAAACAAGGGTTCTGATCTGAAAGAAAGGTAACTTTGAGGCTATGAGACGTGAATTGGCCAAGATAGACTGGCAATTGATTCTTAAAGGGTTGACGGTGGATATGCAATGGAAGGCATTTAAAGGCTGCATGGATGAACTACAACAATTGTTCATCCCAGTTTGGCAAAATAATAAATCAGGGAAGGTAATGCATCCGTGGATAACAAGGGAAATCAGGGATAATATTAAAACAAAAGATGAAGCATACAAATTAGCCAGAAAAAGCAACCTACCAGAGGACTGGGAGAAATTCAGAGTCCAGCAGAGGAGGACAAAGGGCTTAATTAGGAAAGGGAAAATAGATTATGAAAGAAAACTGGCAGGAAACATAAAAACTGACTGCAAAAGTTTTTATAGATATGTGAGGAGAAAAAGATTAGTTAAAACAAATGTAGGTCCCTTGCAGTCAGAAACAGGTGAATTGATCATGGGGAACAAGGACATGGCAGACCAATTGAATAACTACTTTGGTTCTGTCTTCACTAAGGAAGACTTAATTAATCTGCCGGAAATAGCAGGAGACCGGGGGTCAAATGAGATGGAGGAACTGAGTGAAATCCAGGTTAGCCGGGAAGTGGTGTTAGGTAAATTGAATGGATTAAAGGCCAATATATCCCCAGGGCCAGATAGGCTGCATCCCAGAGTACTTAAGGAAGTAGCCCCAGAAATAATGGATGCATTAATGATAATTTTTCAAAACTCTTTAGATTCTGGAGTAGTTCCTGAGGATTGGAGGGTAGCTCATGTAACCTCACTTTTTAAAAAGGGAGGGAGAGAGAAAATGGGGAATTACAGGCAAGTTAGTCTAACATCGGCAGTGGGGAAACTGCTAGAGTCAGTTATTAAAGATGGGATGGCAGCACATTTGGAAAGTGGACAAAGTCAGCATGGATTTATGAAAGGTAATCATTGGACAAAGTCAGCATGGATTTATGAAGGGTAAATCATGTCTGACGAATCTTATAGAATTTTTCGAGGAGGTAACTAGTAGAGTGGATAAGGGGGAATTAGTGGATGTGTTATATCTGGACTTTCAGAAGGCTTTCGACAAGGTCCCACATAAGAGATTAGTATACAAACTTAAAGCACACGGTATTGGGGGTTCAGTATTGATGTGGATAGAGAACTGGCTGGCAGACAGGATGCAAAGAGTAGGAATAAACGGGTCCTTTTCACAATGGCAGGCAGTGACTAGTGGGGTACCGCAAGGCTCAGTTCTGGGACCCCAGCTATTTACAATATATATTAATGATTTGGACGAGGGAATTGAATGCAACATCTCCAAGTTTGCGGATGACACGAAGCTCGGATGCAGTGTTAGCTGTGTGGAGGATGCTAGGAGGCTGCAAGGTGACTTGGATAGGCTGGGTGAGTGGGCAAATGCATGGCAGATGCAGTATAATGTGGATAAATGTGAGGTTATCCACTTTGGTGGCAAAAACAGGAAAGTAGACTTGTAATCTGAATGGTGGCCGATTAGGAAAGGGGTAGATGCAACGAGACCTGGGTGTCATGGTACACCAATCATTAAAAGTAGGCATGCAGGTGCAGCAGGCAGTGAAGAAGGCGAATGGTATGTTAGCATTCATAGCAAAAGGATTTGAGTATAGGAGCAGGGAGGTTCTACTGCAGTTGTACAGGGTCTTGTAGAGACCACACCTGGAGTATCGCGTACGGTTTTGGTCTCCTAATCTGAGGAAGGACATTCTTGCCAAGTACAGAGAAGGTTCACCAGACTGATTCCTGGGATGTCAGGACTTTCATATGAAGAAAGACTGGATAGACTCGGCTTGTACTCGCTAGGATTTAGAATATGGAGGGGGGATCTTATAGAAACTTACAATATTCTTAAGCGGTTGGACAGGCTAGATGCTGGAAGATTGTACCCGATGTTGGGGAAGTCCAGAACAAGTTTAAGGATAAAGGGGAAATCTTTTAGGACTGAGATGAGAAAAACATTTTTTACACAGAGAGTGGTGAATCTCTGGAATTCTCTGCCACAGAAGGTAGTTGAGGCCAGTTCATTGGCTATATTTAAGAGGGAGTTAGATGTGGCCCTTGTGGCTAAATGGACCACGGGGTATGGAGAGAAGACAGGTACAGGATACTGAGTTGGATGATCAGCCATGATCATATTGAAGGGCGGTGCAGGCTCGAGGGGCCGAATGGCCTACTCCTGCACCTATTTTCTATGTTTCTATGTTTCTATGGCATATTTGCTGGCTGGGGAAGAGGTGAGAACGAAGCGATACTGGGATGCAAACAGTGGAACTAGCAAGACAATTTTGGGTGGTGGAGAGGGGAGAGAGTGAATGCAGGGTTACTTGAAATTAGAGAAATTAACGTTCACACCGTTAATTCACACCTGGGATGATTTTATATACAGTACCACCTTTAAAATTGCTACAAAATTTTCAAAATTGTATTTATTTTCCCGTTCATCAATTATTCTTAAAGGTATGATTTACTTACATTAAATGCATATTTTTAAGTATATGCTAGACTAAGTGGGACCCATAGGGTCCCATGTTCACACGGGAGGGCTGGTCCCCCAATACAATATTCCACCTCTCCACCAATTCTAATATTGGTGGCCAGTGGGGGTGGGGTGGGGGGGGGGGGGCTTACTGGAGCGCTAATATGGGTGTTGTGGTCTGAAGGGACTGGTTTCCAGAGGGCTAGTAGGGACATTCTGGGTCAAATGGATTCTTGGGGTGGCAGCTCAGTCACTCAAGCCTGATGTGCTGGCAGCCCACTCACGGCTGGTGGGCCGGCAGTTGACTCACGTCTATTCCTTGAAATTCCATTTCAAGCAAGGTGCAAGGCCACCAAATTCAAATGCAGTTTCGTACCATTTCAAGCAGGGTACAAGGCCACCAAATTCAAGTGCAGTTTCATACCACTTCAAGCAGGGTGCAAGGCCACCAAATTCAAGTGCAGTTTCATGCCATTTCAAGCAGGGTGCAAGGCCACCAAATTCAAGTGAAGTTTCATACCATTTCAAGCAGGGTGCAAGGCCACCAAATTCAAGTGCAGTTTCATGCCATTTCAAGCAGGGTGCAAGGCCACCAAATTCAAGTGCAGTTTCATGCCACTTCAAGCAGGGTGCAAGGCCATCAAATTCAAGTGCAGTTTCATGCCATTTCAAGCAGGGGGCAAGGCCACCAAATTCAAGTGCAGTTTCATACCACTTCCAACAGGGTGCAAGAAAACCAAATGCAGTTTCATACCATTTCTTGCAGGATGCAAGGCCACCACATTCAAATGCAGTTCAATACCATTTCAAGCAGGGTGAATCCACTATAAAACCACACAAAACACCACACTCACAGTTCAGTAGACATTCAGTGTGTTCAGTTGATTCACAGCTCAGACAGAGTTATGACCTCTTCCTCCCCAATCTTGCAGAGACTGAGCCACACCCACACTTTCGGGTTTTATAATCCCTCCCCGCTCCCACTGAAGGGGCGTGGCCCTCATGGCGTGATTGACAGGAGAGTGATTCTCAACATTTTTTAAACACTAATAACACTTTTATTTTTCATTGATGGGAAGAATCCTCTACACCTGATGAGCGGAAGGGGACTGAGTAAGATGGCCAAAAATCACAGCCGTAAGTGGTAGCATTTTATCTAAAATCAATATACAGTGCAAACAGGAAGTTGTCAAGTATCCACCACCAACAGCCATTTGCAGTGCTTCCCTTCAAACCAACCACCACCAACAGCCATTTGCAGTGCTTCACATCAAACCAACCACCACCAACAGCCATTTGCAGTGCTTCACTTGAAACCAGCGACCACCAACAGCCATTTGCAGTGCTTCACTTCAAACCGACCACCACCAATAGCCATTTGCAGTTCTTCACTTCAAACCAACCACCACCAATAGCCATTTGCAGTGCTTCACTTCAAACCAACCACCACCAACAGCCATTTGCTGTGCTTCACTTCAAACCAACCACAATTTCATTTTCAAACCACATTAAGGGCACTCAAGGTCAGTAAAACCGCACTCACAGTTTAGTAGACATGTGTTCAGTGTTATTCACAGCTCAGACCGAGAGACGTGACCCTCTCACTTCCCCCATCTTGCAGAGACTGACTGAGGCACTCAACACTTCCGGGTTTTATTGTCCCTCCGGAAGGGGCGTGGCCTTCAGGAGAGAGACTCTCTACATTTTTTAAACACTAATAACTCTTTTATTTTTCATCGATGGGAAAAATCCTCTTGTCCTGCACAGCGGAGGGGGACTCATGAGTGAGATGGCCAAAAATCACAGCCGTAAGTGGCAGCGTTTTTTCTAAAATCAATATACAGAACAACAGGAAGTGGTCAAGATCAGACTTTTAGTAATATAGATTATTACGTGTAGAATTTATTTACACTTACCAGCAGTTTATATGTGGCAGATGAATGCAATTAATTTGTGCAGAGTTATCATTCGAGACAAAAATATTTCAGGAAATTTATTTGCATTTATTCAGTTGGAAGTCAGACAGAATATTTCAATTAAATTATATGCCATCCTCAAAATGGTATCAGTTAATGTTGTAATATACAGTGAGTACTTTACACAATGCTGAATTCCCATGTCCATGAACAATTGGTAGTCTATCACTTTATATTGATTGAGCTGTAACTAAAATAGAAAATATTTCCCAGTTTTTCCAGCTTGGTGAAGGATCATGGCCAGTACAAATATAATTTATTCATTGCTTCAATTAAATATTTAAAGTGTCATCAGGGGTCACAGAGATGCTGAGTTAGTTTTGTTCCATTGTTAGCTAATAAATATGGGGAATTGAGATGACGGCAATGTGAGTCTTCTGAAAACCCATTTCATATACACAGTATATAAAACTTATCGGTATATAGCAAAGATATAGCAAAAATGAAAAGATTACATTTTCTTATTATGTTTCATGATGCAAGTAGAATTGTTAGTGCTCAAGGTGCTGAATGTTGAATTTGTTGCATTCAGGAATAGGACTTCCATTTATCATTTGATTTCCTCCTGACAGGGATATACTTAACCACTAACTCTATTTTTTTTTGCCTTATAGCGCAAACTACAGAGAGAAAACATTTCAGGATAAAATAGATAAATGGCTGTATGGTGTTGTGTATGATCAGTACAGTCTCTCTAGAGAAATTATATACAGAAACTAAAACCAGGAGAGAAAACAACGACAGATCATTGAGAAAGATACACAGCAGGGAAAATTGCGAATAGTGCAACATGTACCAAGAGGTATGTGATTGACAAAGCAGCTAGGTATGCCCGATAATAACAAAGCTTATGATATGAATCAGACATGCAAAATAATTTACAAATTTTGGTACTGCACTTGAACAGTTTTGAATTGCATTTCAAATGGATTCAAATTGATCCAATTTAGGAAAAAACTTCAAATTCATCTCCTTTGCAGTTTTCAGAGGTATATACTCAGGAGACACCTTGCCAGTTTTTTGGTATTGAATGGATTTCAACTGTAAATTACCTTGCACTGTTCACATTTATGTAACCTGTGGTCTTTGTACAAAAAACACGCTAGAATTTGGCTCCTCGATCCATCACGGCTTTTACAATTGAGGATTTCTTTAAGCAGTCATAAATGTCAACGTATTTAGTTAATATTTTCATATCATTTTTTTAATAAAGTTATCCTCATTTACTTAAAATAGGTTACTCATTGGTGGTGTACGGTGCTATGTAGAGATGTTTATTATAAGTGACTAGACCAAGTGGGACCCGTTGGGTCCCTTCCCCTCAACGCGTGGTTGCAGGGTGGGGCAGCCTGCGGCGTCACACACACACACTAACCAGGGGGCAGGGAGAGGGGGGAGAGAGGGGGGTGGAGGAAGGGGTGGAGGGGGTGGGGGTGGGGGGGATGGAGAGGGGGATAGAGGAGGGGGTAGAGGAGGGGGGAGAGGAGGGGGGAGAGGAGGGGGGAGAGGGGGAAAGGGAGGTAATGGGGATAAAGGTGGGATAAAAGGGGGTAATTGGGGGGTAAAGGGAGGTAGCGGGGGGTAAAGGGGAGGAGAGGAGGGTGGAGAGGAGGGTAGAGGAGGGGGAGAGGAGGGGGAGAGGGGGAAGAGGGGGACAGGAGGTGGGAGAGGGGGAGAGGAGGGGGGAGAGAGGAGGGGGAGAAGATATCAGCGGGGGAGCGGGATGGAGAGGGGGGAGCGGGTAGCAATGGGGGGGGAACGGGTAGCAGCGGGGAGAAGCGGGAAGGAGCGGGGGGGAGCGGGTAGCTGCGGGAGCGGGAGGAGCGGGGAGGGGTGTGTTCACTCACTGCGCATGGAACATAGTGCAGCAGGCCGCGAGGAGAAAGTTCTTGAAAAGCAAGCCGGGAAGCTCGTGAGTGCTCGTGACCTCGGGTGACCTCGGGTGACCTCGGAAGACCTCGTAAATCCTCGGGATCTGCAATACAGAGACCACTTGCTCGTTCTTTCTGTGTCTTTTGAAGAATGGGGAGGGGGGGGTTGGGGAGGGAGGGGGATGGTGGTGACATCACACCAGGAAAACAGTGTTCAGCAGGCTGCTTGTTGAAAACTGTGCTGCGGGCCGCGAGGAGCAGAGCTATTGTGACGTCATCATAGAAACATAGAAACATTGAAAATCGGTGCAGGAGTAGGCCATTCGGCCCTTCGAGCCTGCACCGTCATTCAATATGATCATGGCTGATCATCCAACTCAGTATCCTGTACCTGCCTTCTCTCCATACCCCCTGATCCCTTTAGCCACAAGGGCCACATCTAACTCCCTTTTAAATATAGCCAATAAACTGGCCTCAACTACCTTCTGTGGCAGAGAATTCCAGAGATTCACCACTATCTGTGTGAAAAAATTTTCCTCATCTCGGTCCTAAAAGATTTCCCCCTTATCCTTAAACTGTGACCCCTTGTTCTGGACTTCCCCAACATCGGGAACAATCTTCCTGCATCTAGCCTGTCCAACCCCTTAAGAATTTTGTAAGTTTCTATAAGATCCCCCCTCAATCTTCTAAATTCTAGCGAGTACAAACCGAGTCTATCCAGTCTTTCGTCATATGAAAGTCCTGACATCCCAGGAATCAGTCTGGTGAACCTTCTCTGTACTCCTTCTATGGCAAGAATGTCTTTCCTCAGATTAGGAGACCAAAACTGTACGCAATACTCCAGGTGTGGTCTCACCAAGACCCTGTACAACTGCAGTAGAATCTCCCTGCTCCTATACTCAAATCCTTTTGCTATGAATGCTAACACACCATTCGCCTTCTTCACTGCCTGCTGCACCTGCATGCCTACTTTTAATGACTGGTGTACCATGACACCCAGGTCTCGTTGCATCTTCCCCTTTCCTAATCGGCCATCATTCAGATAATAGTCTACTTTCATGTTTTTGCCACCAAAGTGGATAACCTCACATTTATCCACATTATACTGCATCTGCCATGAATTTGCCCACTCACCCAGCCTATCCAAGTCACCTTGCAGCCTCCTAGCATCCTCCACACAGCTAACACTGCCCCCCAGCTTCGTGTCATCCGCAAACTTGGAGATGTTGCATTCAATTCCCTCGTCCAAATCATTAATATATATTGTAAATAGCTGGGGTCCCAGCACTGAGCCTTGCGGTACCCCACTAGTCACTGCCTGCCATTCTGAAAAGGACCCGTTTACTCCTACTCTTTGCTTCCTGTCTGCAAGCCAGTTCTCTATCCACATCAATACTGAACCCCCAATACCATGTGCTTTAAGTTTGTATACTAATCTCTTATGTGGGACCTTGTCGAAAGCCTTCTGAAAGTCAGCTTGTTAACTTCAGCTCGTTAACTTCAAAAAAGATTTCAGATTTGTGATAAAAAACCCGGGAAATAATTAATCAAATTTTCAGATGAGGCGATTTTCGAGATCATGAGGTAAATCTCTATCAAGATATGTAAACATTTCACCGTTAGCGCGTCGTATTTTCGAGGAGATGTGAATCACAGAAAAATACACACACACACACACACACACACACACACACACACACACACACACACACACACACACACACACACACACACACACACACACACACACACACACACACACACACACACACACACACACACACACACACACACACACACACACACACACACACACACACACACACACACACACACAAGATCAGAGTTTTATAAGTATATAGATTTATCTAGTGGCAGCCATATTATTCAAGCTGGTAAATCAGCACTTTTAAATATATCCTGGAATATATTAAAAATAGTTTTTAAATTACAATTTATAGTGTTGTTTGATTGCATTGGTTCATTGAGGATTTTATATTTGGCACATATATATGATTAGAAACCTTCACTTTATGGCAATTTTTACTTTTATTTGCACCTGGATAGCAGATTGAACCCAATACAAGCTAAATTATGATTCCATATGACAATAAGACTCGAAGACATAAGGGCAGAATTAGGCAATTCAGCCTATCAAGTCTGTCGCTCTGTCGTTCAACCATGGCTGATCTATTTTCCCTCTCAACCCCATTCTCCTTGACCCACATAACCTTTGACACCCTTACTAATCAAGCACCTATCAATCTCCATTTTAAAAATACCCAATGACTCGGCCTCTGAATGTGGCAATGAATTCCACAGATTCACCGCCCTCTGGAAATTCCTCTTCATCTCTATTTGGATATATATTGGATATATATACATTCATACATTGATATGGTATGATCCTTCTATTAAGAAAGTAGGGTTCAAATGAAACTACATAAAGATTCCCAAGATTATTGAATAAAAACTAATTTGAAAATCTCTATAATTTTCTGTAATTCTTCCTAAACAGTTTGTTCCTAGCTTTGGAAAACCTACATTTTCTGCTGTTTAAGGCACCAATTTCTTCTGTAAATGGAACCCTCATCTCGAATGGACTTGTATGCCCAATGCTTACTATTTAATAATGAAACAACGGAACTCAATAATGTTAAATAGGGATTTCTGGCAATTTAAGGTACTACTTACATACAGATTGGTTTTAATTCCTTGTAATTGCGAGAATGCACTGAGGTAAAATAACTCCTATTCATCAGTCACTTGCTGTCATTCCAAAACAAAGAATTTGTGACTTTTACCATGAATAACTGCAGTGCTGTGCAAGCATGTTGTGGAATGAACGTTGAGTAAAGAATTGTTGACAAATTGGGCAACTGAATGACTGATCGAACTGCATTCATATGTTACAAGAGAGGTAACTGAGAGGTCACATGCAATGGATTATGTGCAGAATGATGAATTAATTAATCTGGAAGATGAAAGATAAAACAATTCTATTGAGGAGTTTGGATAATTCCTTAAACTGCAACTAAAATGTGGCTTTTTGTGGCAAAGGTTTGCTGTAGAGCAAATTATTTATTAGAAATTTCATTAAAAACACAGGTGCTGGAAATGATTACTTATTTCAATATTTCTCTATCATTCCTTACACATTTAAAATGGGAGATAAGTTTTATTTCTTTGGAATTTTTTCACCACCTTTAGAGCATCTAATACCTGAAATATCTTTTCTTTCTGATTCTGGCTTTTGAGCACTTCGAAAGTTAATTAGTCAAGCCAGGACAGTCGTGCCATCTCATGCCAAGGCCCTACACTCCCAAAGAGCTTCACCATCTCTCTATTTTTCTCTTCTTCATTATACTGCTGATTTACATTTACTCTTTTGATGAAACTTTTAATCATCTGCTCTTGGAGCTCCATATTTGTGACACGTTTGTCTATAGACTTCCCTGTGAGATCCGTTGATATTTCTTTGTTCTGATAAATGTGCTATTGTTGCTGAGTGTGGAGTGTGTGGAGGAAGTAATGGGAGAGGGAATGCTTGACATGATGCCGAGATAAACTAATCTCATCTGCCTACATATGATTCATATACTTCCCGTTCCTGCATATCCATGTGGATATCTAAAAGGCTCTTAAACATTACTATCATACCTGCCTCCACCACCACCCTGGCTGGATGTTTCAAGCACCCACCACCCTCCGCATAGACAACTTGCCCTGCATACCTGCACTAAACTTTGCCTCTCTCACCTTAAAGCTATGCCCTCTAATCTTTGACATTTCCACACTGCAGAAAACGTTTTGACTGTCTAATCTATCCAGACACGGAAATCGCTGTCAAAACATGGGGGGGGGGACACAATTTCTTGGCGGCCACGCCCGTTCCGACGTGCACACACAAACACGGACACGCGCGCATGCGCTCACATGCGAGGTTTCGGCCGTGGGCCCTATGGCCGGTAACATCGGCAACTGAACTGGTTGGTGACCGACTCCGAACTCCGGCAACATCGGCTTCATCCGTCCCGAATCGTGGGGCTTCAATTGGCCCGTTCGTGGGGCCTTTCATTGCCCGGCGGGGGCTTCAACATCGATGGTCTTGACGCAGATATTTGACCGCGGGGCGGTGGAAGATCCCAAGGTCGATTTTAAGCTGCGCCGGGCCAGGTAATGAAAAGCCCCGCGAACAGGCCAATTCAAGCTCCTCCCTGATCTTTGCTCCACCAGGACGTCTCCCTCCTCGTATCACCACGCTCTATCCTCAGTCCCATCCCCCTACTTCCGCCTCTGACCTACACCTCCCTCCTCCAATCACCACGCTGAATCATCATGGGCCCCCCTTACTGCCTGCTGACCGACGTCTCTCTCGTCCAATCGGCACCCTCGATCATCAGTCCCACCCCCACTGGCTCGTGGAAAGCGGAGATTTTTAACAGCTTTTTTTTTTTACGGAGTTTTAAAATCTGGATTACAAAAAATGGGGGAGATCGTACACCACATCTCAAAACAGGGGGGGGTGGGGGCGTGTGTCCCCTCCCCCCCGGGATTTCCGCTCCTGAATCAAACAATGAATCTCATAGTTTTATATACTTCTATCAAGTCTCCCTTCAACTTCCAGTGTCCCAGAGAATACTATACGTAGCTAATATCAATTAATCCATGCCACGTTCTGATAAACCTGTACTCCACCGTTTCCAAAGCCTCCACATTCTTCATGTAATGGTATGACCGGATCTGCCACAATGCTCAAAATGTGACCTAACCAAAGTATTAGAATAAAAAAATAGAGCAGCATTCAAAGGCCTGACAGTTATGCTCAATTTCCTAACCAATGAATTGCTTATCATAGTCATAGTAGTCATAGTCATACTTTATTAGCCAAGTATGTTTTGCAAAATACGAGGAATTTGATTTGCCATACTAATAGAAAGCAACAGAACACACAAAATACATTTTAACATAAACATCCACCACAGTGACTCCTCCACATTCCTCACTGTGATGGAAGGCGAAAAATAGTTCAATCTCTTCCCTTCTTTGTCCTCCAGTGGTCGGGGGCCTTGAACCTTCCGTTGACGGGACGATCTTACTCCTGTAGCCGGTGGCGGGCCTGCTCATCGGGGCGATCAAGCTCCTGCATCGGGGGGCATTCTCAGCTCTCTGTACCAGGTGATCTACCTCGGGTCGGGGCTTGGCAAACATTGTGCGGTTTTGGAGCTTTTTGACACGATCTCTACCCGAGACTGTGAGTCCTTGATGTTAAAGTCCGCATGGAGCGTCGACCCGTATCGGCTCTGATGGTCAGTCCACACCCCACAATGGGGCTCAAAGTCAGTCCCGAGCAAGGCCTCCAGCTCCACGACGTTAGGCCACAGAGCGACCAGAGATACGACAAGGAAAACAATTGCATCTCCGGCAAGGTAAGAGATTTTTTAAAAGTTCCCCCGAACTCCCCCACCCACCCCCCACGTAAAAACAAACCGGAGAACATTAACACAAACTTTTTAAACACACTAAAAATAACAAAAAAAGATGAAAAGGACAGACAGACTGTAAGCGAGGCTGCCATTGAAGCACCACGGTGATGAGCAGAGCATGTCTCTTAAGCTGCTTCTGCTCTTATGTGGAAGGAAATTCCAGAGGGTTAACTGGGTAGTTCTAGAATTGAGAATCAGAGTTATTGCCCTCCAAGTGAAGATAGCACATTATTTGGAAGTTCGCTTTCAGGTATTGTGCATCCATGTACCTGTTGCATTTGTCTTTGGCAGAGGTCAAAGTCTTGCAAGTCCTGTTGAAGACACTTCGGTAAGTTGTTGGTGCATTTTGTAGTTTATCCTCCTCTTTTTAACTTCACCGATAAAATAAACGCAGCAGGGCATCATTCTTCTTGCGTATGGCTTGCACAGACTAAAGTTGTAGGTCAACTTGTTCTATTTGATCTATTTGTTTGTGCACGTCGGGTTGATTGCATTAGTCAAAAAAGGGTGGACCACGTGAAGGTTGCAATCTCCCACTCCAGGGCATCATTGAATCTTTGCCTGTGATTAATTTCAAATTAAATTTACGGAATGTTCCTCAACTCAAAATGAGTTGGTTCAATTGCATTGAGATTACAAAATTCAATCAGCATAGATGATTTAAGATGTCCCTCATGCAATTATACTTAGAGCCCTGATATGGAATCGACAATCACTTAATATCAATTTATGTTATAAACTGATATCAGCCAACTTTGATAAATTACATTTTGTTCCGAGTATGATATCAAACTTTGTGAACAGATCATCAACACTTCCATGGGGAGGTTTAATGATAGTACAAATATAAATCCCACTGGTGGAGCGGTGAGGACATGGAACATTGGATTTGCATTGAAGATAGGCACAAAATGCTGGAGTAACTCAGCGGTACAGCAGCATCTCTGGAGAGAGGAAATGGGTGAAGTTTCGCGTCGAGATCCTTCTTCATTGGATTTGCAATTCTATGGAACATCGAGAGAATGACTTAAATTCTAACCAGTGAGATCATTTTTTAAATTCTTGGTCGACACCAACACCATCGTCAAGTTTGCAGACGACACAACAGTGATTGGGCTGATCACCAATGGTGATGAAACAAAATACAGAGCGGAGGTGCAGAAGCTGGCGGACTGGTGCGCACGTAACAACTTGACACTAAACACCTCCAAGACCAAGGAGCTGATTATTGACTTCAGGAGGTCACATAATGGAGAATACGCCCCAATCTCCATCTACGGGGACAGTGTGGAGAGAGTCCCCAACAGCTGCTGACAACGTTCTACTGCTGCACCACAGAGAGCATATTAACGCATGGCATCTCTGTGTGGTATCTCAGCTGCACGGAGGCGGAGAGGAGAGCTCTTCAGTGCGTCGTCCACAGAGCGCAGAAGATTATTGGGACACAGCTACCAGCCTTGGAGGGCATCTACCACACACGGTGCCTCAGGAAGGCCGTCAGCATCCATAAAGACTCCTCACACCCTTGTAATGGATTGTTCGAACTACTTCCCTCCGGCAGACGTTGCAAGGCCTTCTACGCCCGAACCTCCAGACTCAGGAACAGCTTCATTCCCAGAGCTATAGCGGCTCCAACCGGCCCTGCTGAGTGCCCCCCATCCCCCCTGGACTGTCTCCCTTGGATGGTCACGTCGCACAGACACATCTGCATTTTAGTCTGTTTGAACTGTTTTGACTATTTTACTATTGTAATGTTCTTTTTACAAACCATGTTCTCGGGGTATCTAAAAGGGTATCTAAATCTAAATCTAATATTTATTAGTTATTTAAGTTATGACATCGGATGGAAGCTGCATACCAAATCTCATTGCGCTTATGTGCAATGACAATAAAAGGGATGATGATGATGATGATGATGATGATGATGATGATGATGATGATGATGATGATGATGATGATGATGATGATGATGATGATGATGATGATGATGATGATGATGATGATGATGATGATGATGATGATGATGATGATGATGATGATGATGATGATGATGATGATGATGATGATGATGATGATGATGATGATGATGATGATGATGATGATGATGATGATGATGATGATGATGATGATGATGATGATGATGATGATGATGATGATGATGATGATGATGATGATGATGATGATGATGATGATGATGATGATGATGATGATGATGATGATGATTATGATGATGATGATGATGATGATGATGATGATGATGATGATGATGATGATGATGATGATGATGATGATGATGATGATGATGATGATGATGATGATGATGACGACGATGACGATGATGATTATTATTATTATTATTATTATTATTATTATTATTATTATTATTATTAATCCAAGGTAATCTATGATGGAAGATGTCACTTTTATGTTTAAGCCTAATTAAGTGATCTATCAATCAAGTCTTCAGTCATTTCCTCAGCTATTATAGTAATTAATAACCTCAATAAACTATTCTTGAGATCTATGATACCATCTCTGTCCTGCAGTTTTAACTGATATTTATATTATTACTAGACTAAGTGGGACCCGTTGGGGCTGGTCCCCCAACACAATATTCCATCTCTCCACCAATTCCAATATTGGAGGCCAGTGTGTGTGTGTGTGTGGTGTGGGGGGCTTTCTGGAGCGCTAGTTGTGGGCCAAACCGATCGGTTTCCAGAGGACATTGTGGGCCGAATGGATTCTTGGGCTGGCAGCTCAGACACTCAGGCCTGGTGGGCTGGCACCTCAGTCACTCAGGCCTGGTGGGCAGGCAGCTCAGTCACTCAGGCCTGGTGGGCTGGCAGCTCAGTCACTCAGGCCTGGTGGGCTGGCAGCTCAGTCACTCAGGCCTGGTGGGCTGGTAGCTCAGTCATTCAGGCCTGGTGGGCTGCTAGACGAGTCACTCAGGCATGGTGGGCTGGCAGCTCAGTCACTCAGAGCTGATAGCTCAAAAATTCTGCCCAAAACAGGTGAGAGACTGTGAGAGAGGGGGGAGAGGGTAGAGAATCAATTTTAGAAAATTTTCATCATTTTCTGCAGATCACAGCAATGAAGGAGGAAAGTCTATCTTGGCCTGGATCTCACAGGGAGCCAATTAAGGGAGGGGGAAATATACTGGGGTGAGGTTTAATACTTGCAGGAGGATTACTTACTGATGGGCCAAAGCGACTCCTCCTGGGCTAGTACAGGCCTGATGGGCTGAAGGGACTCCTAAAAAAATCTGTGAAATCACAGTGAAAGGCACTTTTTCTGGATTTTTCGTGGCCTGGCAACGGCCTTTTGGGCCAAAATGCTCCTCCTGGGCTAATACTGGCATTTTGGGCAAAAGGCACTGGCTTCTTGGCTAATAGGGGCATTGTGGGCCGAAATGAGTGGTTTCAGGCAGGCCAAAGAACTCATTTCATTTCATTTCCATTTCCATTTCAATTTCAAGCACAGGGCAGGCCAAACAACTCATTTCATTTCATTTCAATTTCCATTTCCATTTCAAGCACATGGCAGGCAAAACAACTCATTTCATTTCATTTCATTTCAATTTCCATTTCAATTTCAAGAACAGGGCAGACCAAACAACTAATTTCATTTCATTTCCATATCCATTTCAATTTCAAGCACAGGGCAGGCCAACCAACTCATTTCATTTCATTTCATTTCCATTTCAATTTCAATTTCAAACTCAGGGCAGGCCAAACAACTCATTTAATTTTCATTTCATTTCCATTTCAATTACAATTTCAAGCACAGGGTAGGCCAAACAACTCATTTCATTTCATGTAATTTCCATTTGAATTTCAATTTCAAGCACAGGGCAGGCCAAACAACTCCATTTCATTTAATTTCCATTTCCATGTCAATTTCAAGCACAGGGCAGGCCAAACTACTCATTTCATTTCATTTCATTTCCATTTCCATTTCAATTTCAAGCACAGGGCAGGCCAAACAACTAATTTCATTTTATTTTCATTTCCATTTCAGTTGACTCACACCTTAGAATCACAGTTGTGGACTCTCCCTCACAATGTTCCAGAGTGACTGACTCATATCCAGCATCCTGGGATTTATACTCCTGCCCCCCCCCCTCGGAAGGAGCATTACCTTCATCATGGCGAATGACAGGCGAGAGGACCAATCAGCTGATTTCAAGATTTTTTAAACATTCATAATTTTTTTTTTTTCAGCGATCGGAAAAATTCTTGGGGTTGTTGGAGGACTATAAGATGGCCAAAAATTCATGGCGATATAGGGTAGCATTTTTTCCAAAATCAATGGGCAAGATGAGACTTTTAGTATAATAATAGATAGTATCCAGAATTATGGTTAGACATAGTTTAATCTTATTGCCTTCTTTAATAGTTTTCTCTTTTTCAACAAGTAGTTTAGGATTTGCAGAATTGAAAACAACAGTTATGATCAGATTTAATGCAGTCCTGTTTCCATTCTGTGTGACTCCATATGTCCATAACTTGGTGAATTAAAACACAGTAAAGACCTTGCACCACTTCCCTTTATCGGTAAATGATCTCACTGTGTTTAAACAAAGAATTACAAATAACTGTTGGGAATTATCTTGGACCATTTCCAGGAACTAAAAAGTGATCTCAAGGGTATTACCGTGAAATGTGAAAAAATATCTTCTCTAACTTTTGCTTGTTTACCTGATCATCAGCTCACTTAACTGCCTTTTCTTTGTAATTGTTTTCCAATGCAAGTGAAGCTACAGAACCACACGCCAATTGACTTTGAGAGGCTCTGGGCAATCCAATCACAAGTCAATCAGTGCTGAAAGCCAATAGTGGATTGAAGTCAGATGGTTGCAAGTAGCTTGTTTCAATAATTCTCCATCGGGCTCAACAGAGGTGTAAGCAACAACAAAAGTGTGACAAATAGCTCTTAAAGTCGTTAGTCCGGAGATGTAAGCATTTTTAAATTATCCTATTCTTTTTCTTTAACAGCGGCTGTTTATGTCTTTAAAAAATGAAAATCAAACACCTGCAGAAGCTGCAATAAAATATAAAATGCTGTAAAATGCAGCAGGAGAAGCTGTTTATATCTAGTTAATCAGGATGTCTTCATAACTGACCAGATTATTTTGCTCCTTGAAGAGACAATGAGATTATTATTTTATGCTCATTATCCTTCAAATATCAATTTCAATTGAATAAATGGTTTAAAATGGAATTGCTTGGAGTGTGGAAAGTCACATGATTCAACATCCAGTCAGGGTTGGTATGCCAGTCTCTAGTTCAGTGTGACCCTCAGATCCTCATGAAACGTAGAACAGAACAGTACACTGCAAGAACGGGCCATTCGGCCCACAATGTCTGTGCCAAATATGATGCCAGGTTAAATAATCTCCTCTGCCTGCATGTGGCCCATATCCTTCCATTCCCTGCACACCTCGGTCCCTATCGTAAATGTCACTATTGTATCTGCCTCCACCACCACCCAGGCAGCACACTTCAGACACTCACCACCTCTGTGTAAAATACTTAACCTGTACAATCTCCTTTATTTTTTTTCTCTCTCACCTTCAAGTTATACCTTCCAGACTTTGACATTTTTACCCTGGTTAAAAAGATTCTGACCGTCTACCCTGTCTTTGATCTTATGCATCCTATGATGGGTCCACCATGTATATCCTCCTCCCAGAAGCAGCCTGTCTGGGTATTTTCCTTCAAACGCCTCGCTGACTGTCTGAATCTTTGTTGTGTAGCTCTTACTACCGAGGGCTAGAAAGATATAAAGGACAATAGCAGATTTCTTTTGATCCCCTGAGAATTTTCTGATTATTTGCAGCCTACCATGAGGTGATAATTATTAGCCAGGAATATTCTTACCTGATGTTATTTTGGGTTTTCAGACCTCAGGGAACCAAGCAAGCAAAATGAGTTAGTCAGTGTACACCTCTGTACACACAAGAATCATTTCAACAAGGAGCTAGCTATCGTTATGAGATATAGTACTGACAAAGCCTTTCATGGAAAAATGCCCCTATCCCTCTTCCTGCAGCACCAGTAATGGCAGCACTTTAACACTATTTTCTTCTTATTTGAAAGTAGACCTTGTACAGCAGTGATCAAAGTGTCCACTTTCGCCAAAGCAAGCAACTCTGGGGGTACAGTTCATTAAATTCTTGCAATTTATCAGTCTTGAAGTTCACCAACTTCTCTCATACCATTGTAGACGCAAAAGACTGCAGATCCTTGGAACTGGTGGATCAAACAATTTACTGGAAGAACTCAACTGGTCGAGCAGCATCTGTGGGTGGGAAAGGAGTTGTCAATATATCGGGTCAAAACTGTGCATCAGGATTAAGTGTGGGGAGGGAAGATAGCTTGTATAAAGAGGGGAGGAGGAGTGGTGCAACCATGGAGATCTGAAAGATTAAACTTTAGACTTTTAGGATTTTAGAGAAACAGCACGGAAAAAGGCCATTCGGCCCACCGAGTCCCTGTTGACCAGCGATCTCCTCGTACGCTAACACTAACTTTCATATCAGGGGCAATTTACCAAAACTTTACCGCAGACTATTAACCGAGAAACCTGTACATCTTTTGAATGTGGGAGGAAACCGGAGCTCCCGGGGAAAACCCATGCGATCATGGGGAGAATGGACAAACGCCATACAGACAGCACCTGTAGTCAGGATCGAACCCTTGTCACTGGCGCTGTAAGGCAGCAACTTTACTGCTGCGCCACTGTGGTAGGGGCATGGAGCCCGGTTATGGCAAAGGGGGCTTACAGCCGGAAGAAGGAAGAGAGGGGTCGGGGGGGGGGGGGGAGATCACCTGAGGCGATGTTTACAACAAGTTGGAAAATTCATGGTTCATACTATTGGGTTGTAGACTACCCAGGCAGAGTATGAGGTACTGTGTAGGAGGAACTGCAAATGCTGGTTTAAACCAAAGATAGACACCAAAAAGCTGGAGTAAGTCAGCAGGTCAGGCAGCATCTTGAGCAGAAAGAATCGGTGACGTTTCCAGTTGAAACACTTCTGCCTGAGAAGTTGAGACACTTCTGTTCCACTCGTTTGTTTTGGGCCTCTCCCTGCCAGAGTAGAAGGCCCAGGTTGGACAGGTCATTGAGGGAATGGGTAATGGAATTGATTGATACAAATACATCGATAGATGCTCCTGCACACATCATCAGTGATGTAACCTAGGGTCATTGGGTGTTTCGGGTCTTTCAACATCAGAAACCCTCACCCAGGCGACCCAGCCGTGGTTGATCAGACCACGACTTGTGTTCACGTGGCATTCGCTCCTCCTCATGGACCTCCTCTCCTGATCCAGGACCATCTCGAGGCCTTCTCCGCTGCCTCTGTGGTGTTCTTGATGGCCCTTCTCCTTGCCACTCCGTTGATGCCTAGTGCACTCAAGGCTTTGTAGAGCGATTGCCCTTCAAAACCTCTGCAGCCAACCTCGATGGGCATACACCTTGCCTTCCAGCCCTGCTTACGGCAGTCTATGACCAGCTCTTCATATTTGGCCATCTTCCTCTCGTGGGCCTCCTCCAGACGGTCCTCCCACGGCACTGTCAGTTCCAACAAGACGATGATTTTGATCGCCTCTGAGACCAGGAGGATATCTGGCCTCAGGGTGGTCGTGGCAATGTGCTGTGGAAACTTCAGTTGTTTCACCAGGTCTACGGAAAGCTGCCAGTCCTGCGCAGTCGCCAGGATTCCTGACTGATTCCTGGCTGCTGTGGTTCGTGGCAGCTGCACTCCGGCCTTCACGAAGGTGATCATCTGGGTGGTGGGGCGTTCTCGTCTGCAGCTGCTGATTCCCATGCTGATGGCTTCTGCAATGGGTTTGAGAACCTGGTCATGACGTCACGTGTACCGGCCCTGCCCAAGAGACTTTGGGCAACAGCTCAGGATGTGTTCCAACGTCCCCTTGCCTGAGCATTGCGGGCAATCTGGAGATTCCGCTTTGCACCAGATGAAGAGGTTCGATGGGCTGGGCAGGACATCATACACTGCCTGGACCAGGAACTTGATGCGCTGTGGTTCAGCCTGCCAGAGCTCAGTCCATGTGACTTTTCGGTCCATGGCCTGCTCCCACCTTGTCCAGGCTCCCTGCTGCCTCAATCCAACTGCTCTGGTACACCTCTCCTCCTCCACCACTGCCCTCACTTCCTCCTGGACCAGCCTGCGCCTCTCATTCCCCTTGGCCTTGTCAAACTGGGGAGATGGGAAGATTCCCAGGCCTGCTCTTCCCCGAGTCACTGCTCCCGCCAGGACTCTGTGGCGTATCCGGGACTCTGCTTGCAGCACGGCTTCGCCGGCTCTCCACTTCCTCCCAGTTTTCACCTCCACCCCTGCTTGAGCCACCTTGGGGTCGCTGGAGTCCCTGTACATCATCACCTCTCTGGCCCGAGTCACCTTGAACTCCTCCTCCAGGGACTTCAGGGGCAGCTGGAGCTTGGTGTTATTTCCGTAAAGGGCGATGCTGCTAAGGCTCCTGGGCAGTCCCAGCCACCTTCTGAGAAAGCTGCTGACTTTCCTCTCCAATCTCTCTACGATGGATATTGGGACTTCATAGACAAGCAGTGGCCAGAGTATCCTTGGCAGGATATCATGCTGGTAAATCCATGCCTTGAACTTGCCGGGAAGCCCCGACTGGTCCACTGCTCTCAACCAGCTCTCCATCTTGACAGGTTGCCTGGACAGATGCTGTATCCTTCAGGCTGCTGTTAAATACCTTGCCAAGACACTTCACTGGCCTTTCGGAGACAGTTGGGATTGGTGTCCCTTCGATGCTGAAGCGGAACCTGTCCATGACTTTGCCCTTCTTCAGCACCTGTGATCTTGATTTTCCTGGCTTAAACCTCATCCTTGCCCATCCAATCAGTTTCTCCAACCCCTGCAGGATCCACCTGCCTCCTGGCACTGACTCAGTGGTGACAGTCAGGTCATCCATGAAGGCTCTGATTGGTGGTTGGCACATTCCTGACTTGGTCTGAGGGCCCCGGCACTCTGGCTCAGCAGACTTGACAATCATGTTCATCGCCAAGGCAAAAAGGATCACAGAGATGGTACAGCCTGTGATGATCCCAACCTCCAGTCTGTGCCACTCTGATGTTATTGACCCTGATGAGACTCTCATGCTGAAATGACTAGCAAGTGGGAGCTTTGGATTCCCATAGTGGAGAGAGCACAGATGCTCTGCAAATCGTTCACCTAGTTTGCACTTGGTCTCATCAATATGGAGGAGACCACATTGGGAGCACTGAATGTAGTAGACAAGATGGAAGAAGATTTGTATGAACCTGTGCCTCCACTGGAAGGGCTGTTTGGGGCCCCTAGGTTAGTGGTGAGGTGTAGGAATGTGAGCTCCTGACATTGTAGGGGAGGGGTGGGCACAGAGGGATGAGCAGACCAGGAAATCACACAAGCAATGGTCTCTGCAGAAGTCGGAAAGGGATGGGAAGGAGATGCTATAGCTCATGATGGGATTGTGTTGTGGTTGTCAGTAGTAGTAAAGGACAAAGTGCTGGATGCAGAAGCTGGTAGGGTGAAAGGTGCTTCATCAATAACTACAATTTGGGTTTTGTTTTATGCCTTTGGGAGTTGCTCCTTAAAGTAAACATAAACGCTTCCCATCAATTACTTTAGTATGAATTTAGAAATGGATAAAATAAAACCTTCAACACCAGGCTTCTGCAAATGTAGGTATAACTGATTAACACATTGGGATAATCATGTAAAGCATTCAATAATATGTTTTGGTTCACTGCGAGATCACCTCAAGCAATTTGTAGCCATATCAACTCATACATCCATAATAAAACAATGAATTCAAGTTGAGCAAAACAGATTGTCTTAAAAGACATGGCACCACATCTTTGTGCTGTGGGATGCTTGATTGATGTCAAATTTCTTCCCCCACCAGGGTAAAATCTTGTATCTGCTGTACAGAGAGTAAAAGCCAATTGCCATTCTGTTTTACAACAACTCAAAGTAAAGATGAATTAGGACAGATGTAACATGAGCTCTTCAATAAGGCGAACCTCAAGAAATTACTCCCCAACTTCCACCAACATGTCTCCTGCTGCACCAGAGGACCTAACACCCTCGACCACTGCTACACCACCATCTAGAATGCCTATCGTTCTATCCCTCGCCCTCACTTCGGTAAGTCCGACCATACCGCGGTGCTGCTTCTTCCTGCCTACAAGCAGCAATTAAAGAGCGCACCCCCAGAAGTGAGGACAGCACAGAGCTGGTCGGGGGGGGGGGGGGGCAGAAGAACAACTCCAGGACTGTTTGGAGTCTGTAGACTGGGCAATGTTCAAGGACTCGGCAACGGACTTGAACGAATATGCCACAGTCGTTACAGACTTCATAAAGAAATGTGTGGAGGACTGCATCCCTACAAAAACCTTCCGAGTGTTTCCCAATCAGAAACCTTGGATGAACTTTGAGATCCGCACTCTCCTGAAGTCCAGACACAGGGCATTCACTTCCAACAATACAGTGGCCTACATGAAGACCAGATACGACCTTGGTAAGGCCATCAAAAAGGCCAAAAGGGACTTCTGCTCCAAACTGGAGGACGAGACAGATGTTCGGCAGCTGTGGCAGGGTCTGAATGCAATCACCTCCTACAAGGCAAAACCAGGAGGCAGCTCGAATGCCGGTGTAACATCACTCCCTGATGAGCTCAATGCGTTTTACGCACGCTTTGACAGGGAGAATACTGATGTGCCTTCCCGATCCCCCATTCGCTGTGATGGCATTTCAGTCTCAGTCACAGAGGCCGATGTCAGGAAATCCTTCAGAGGGGTGAACCCCCGAAAAGCACCTGGACCTGATGGTATACCCGGCCGTGTTCTAAAAACCTGTGCGGACCAACTGGCGGGAGTTTTTACGGACATTTTCAACCTCTCACTTCTGAGGTCTGAGGTCCCCACCTGCTTTAAAAGGGCATCAATTATACCGGTGCCCAAGAAGAGTAAGGTGACGTGCCTCAATGACTATCGACCAGTAGCACTAACGCCGGTGGTGATGAAGTGCTTTGAGAGGTTGATCATGGAGCAAATCAACTCCTACATCGACAAAAACCTGGACCCACTGCAGTTCGCATACCGCCACAACAGATCAACGGTGGATGCGATCTCGCTGGCCCTCCACTCCGCACTGGACCACTTGGACAACAAAAACTCATATGTCAGGCTGTTATTCATTGATTACAGCTCGGCATTTAACACAATCATCCCCTCCAAACTGTTTACCAAACTCGCAGAACTGGGTCTCTGCGCATCCCTCTGCAACTGGATCCTCGACTTTCTCGTCCACAGACCACAGTCTGTTCGTATTGGTGGAAATGTGTCAGCCTCAATAACAATCAGCACGGGAGCACCTCAAGGCTGCGTGCTCAGCCCCTTGCTGTACTCACTCTATACCCATGACTGCGTAGCGAACCACAGTGCGAACTCCATCATCAAATTCGCTGACGACACCACTATTGTGGGGCGTATCACTGATGGGGATGAGTCAGAGTACAGAAGAGAGATCGAGCAACTGTCCATATGGTGCCAGCGCAATAACCTGGCCCTCAACACCAGCAAAACCAAGGAACTGATTGTGGACTTTGGAAAGAGTAGGAGGGGGACCCACAGCCCCATTTATATCAACGGGTCGATGGTTGAAAGGGTCAAGAACTTCAAATTCCTGGGGGTGCACATCTCTGAAGATCTTTCCTGGTCCGAGAACACTAACGCAATTATCAAAAAAGCTCATCAGCGCCTCTACTTCCTGAGAAGATTACGGAGAGTCGGATTGTCAAGGAAGACTCTCTCTAACTTCTACAGGTGCACAGTCGAGAGCATGCTGACCTGTTGCATCGTGGCTTGGTTCGGAAATTTGAGCGCCCTGGAGAGGAAAAGACTACAAAAAGTAGTAAACACTGCCCATTCCATCATCGGCTCTGACCTTCCTTCCATCGAGGGGATTTATCGCAGTCGCTGCCTCAAAAAGGCTGGCAGTATCAACAAGTTCACAACAGCCTGTTGAACACCATCATACAATGTCAAAAGCTACCTCGGTGAATGTCCGTTATCTGGAGACAAGGAGCAGAGCATTCTTCTCCAAACCATTGAGTTATAGGTTGTGAAAAGATCATTGCGGTGATATATCCTGACTTCTTCCGGTCAAACTAAGCACAATTAGGACAAACCTTGGGTTTAGTCTTTTGACTTCAGTGATAAAAATTGCAACTGCCAAAAGAGAGCATAAAGAGTAGTGGTGAAAAAAATTAAATCGTCAGCAATTGGTGCAGTTAATCAAGTGAACAACTGGGGCATGTGGTGACCATCAGTAATTCCCATTGGTTTCATTCTGCTCAATAATAATAAAATGGTTCTAAGGCATCCCGGAACATGGTAAAAAGCACAGGATTATTTTGTAATGTAACTATTTCTGCATGGTTTCCGCGATTCAAATAATTGGCTGTTTGTACAGACTTCACACAGAGACTAACCTTGGAGTTTCGCTTTTTGGCACAGGTCTGTATTGATCTGCTTTTCAGTCTTTTCAATATTCTATTAAGGTAAGATTAAGTTTCCTCTGCTCACTTCCTTACCATTGAACGAAGGGTAGCCTGATTTTATACAGAAAGCTGAGTTGCAGAAGAACTATATTAAATAAGTTACTAATTTTCTTCCTGTGGCGAATAAGACATCTTGACTGGGAAAATACACTCCAAGCACATTTGAAGGAGCAAGCAAAAACAGATTGTGCCAGGAAAACTATTAAATCTGGAAATAAAATCCTGATTGATTTGGAAAGATCTTTAACTCAATCACGAGCTGACCCTGC
Organism: Amblyraja radiata; assembly: GCF_010909765.2. Taxonomy (NCBI): domain Eukaryota; kingdom Metazoa; phylum Chordata; class Chondrichthyes; order Rajiformes; family Rajidae; genus Amblyraja; species Amblyraja radiata. The sequence goes on along the minus strand of NC_045957.1, from coordinate 44,188,579 downwards.
ACTAAATTATAATTTAAATAACCAATGATCGAAGACAAACTCTTGTAATGGGCCTGTCCCGCTGTACGAGCTAATTCAAGAGTGCTCCCGAGTTTCCCCTGATTCGAACTCGGAGAATTACGGTAATAGCCGCTCGTAGGTACTTGGGGCTCCCGTGGACATTTTTCAACATGTTGAAAAATCTTCACAAGTCTTCCCGAGCTTACCGCGTTTCCCGAGTACCTGCCGTTAGCGTTACGAGCCGCTAAGAGACGTCCTGAGCTCCGATGTACCCGCAACGTACATTCTACGTGCTTCCACGAGATTGATTTTTTTTTAAACTCGGGAGAGCTCTTGAATTAGCTCGTACAGTGGGACAGCCCCTTTACTAACATAAACTAAACATGCTTAATTTTATTTTCTTTGGTGGAACTGTATACATTTTAAAAGGGGGACTACTGGTCTCCAAACCGAGAAACAAGGAACTGCACGTGCAGTTTTTATAAAGGAAGACACAGGCTGCTGGATTAACTCAACGGCTCAAACAGCATCTCAAGTGAACTTAGATAGACAACGTTTCGGGTTGGGACCTTTCTTCAGACTGATTGTAGGAGAGTTTAGTTTAGGTTTTCTTTAGTTCACCTTGAGTTTCATTTTAGTTTTGAGCTTAGGGAGGGGGGGGATAAGAGCTGGAAGAGAGGAGGAGTAGGACAAAGGCTAGCAATTAATAGGTCAACACAGGTGAGGAGGGTCATTTGATAGGCAGATGGTTAGACAAAGGCCAGAGTTGAAAAGAGGATTTTTCATCTAGTTGTTACCTAAAATTAAATAATTTAATTATCATACCATTGGGTTATAAGCTTTGCAAGCGGAATATGTGAAATTGTTCCTAACCAGAGAGAAGCTGAATGTTTACTTGTATGTAAAACACAAAAATCCGGAGTAACAGTAGGTCATGCTGAATCTCTAGAGGGAATGGACAAGGAACTTTTTGGGTCAGTAACCTTCTTCAGACAGAATGGTATGTATGTTTGAAGAAGAGTTATGGGCCTGTCCCACTTAGGCGACTTTTTAGGTGACTGCAGGAGACTATGCAGTCACCACATGGTCGCCACATGTTCGCGGGTGGCTGCTGGGGAGTCGCCTTCATGGTCGTGAGGAGTTCCTGCATTCTGGGAACTAGCTGCGGCCTCATTATGGTCACCGGGAATTTTTCAACATGTTGAAAAATTAGTGCCAATCAGAATGAAGCCGCCATGGAGAGTAGCGAGAATTCTTGTGCCGTAGATGGGTGGCCAGGAGGTCCTAGAGATCCTAACCAGGAGGTCGAAGCTTGTCGTGGTTCTTGTAGGTTGTAGCCGGTGCTGACCGGTGAATTTCATTGGCTCATTGGGGGAAAAAAACGTGAACAGTAGTTTTTAAAACTAAGGATAACCGACCGGTAATGTTAATGTCCGCCGAGCATCACAGCCGTGTATCTCTGGCTTCTTAAAAGTTGTCTTCACTCCTTCTCCCCATTTCTCCCCCTTCTCCCCCCTCTCCCCCCCCTTTTAAAGGATTTACATGACCCTTCCTGAAAATACACTGTGCTTTCGCCATCTTAATTACAGCACCAACCTTCCTGTTGATCGCGGTGTGTGTCTGTATCATATTGGCTTTGCACCATGTGAATTTCACTCAGACAGCGCCTCCCCAACTTGACTGTCGCCGGCAGTCGCCTGAAAAATCGCATAAGTGGGACAGGTCCATTACATCTCTTGTGGAAATGTACCTGGGGAGGAGATAGTTTGGATGGGAAGGAATTCCAGGTGAGACAGAGGTTCACAGAATGTCCCTGCTGACATTGAGTGGAATTCTCTGCCACAGAAGGCAATGAAGGCCAATTCACTGGATATATTCAAGGGGAAGTTAGATTTAGCTCTTAGGGCTAATGGAATCAAGGGACATGGGGTAAAAGCCAGAATGGGGTACTGATTCTGGATGATCAGCCATGATCATATTGAATGGTGGTGCTGGCTCGAAGGGCCGAATGGCCTACTCCTGCACCTACTTTCTAAGCTATGTTTCCATCATTTTGTCTCATACCTTCTGTCATTTAATCTCTGGCCTTTGTCCAACCATCTGTCAGTCTATTACCTATTAGGCTTTGTCCTGCTCCTCTTCTCTTCCACCCACCCCCCCCCTCCACCAATCAGTCTGAAGAAGGTTCCCAATCCAAATCATTGCCCATCCATGTTCTCTTGAGATGTTGCCTGACTCACTGAACCAACACGCTGGGTCTCCAAATTGGATTCTGCATTATTTGCACTTTAGCTTTGCACAAGAGCTATGCAAAAACATTTGCTTGTAATATTAAACTTCTAAAACTTGGAAATTATGAAAGCCTAAAATGAATTTAGAGTTATGACATTAGGTGTCATCTCAAAGTCAAAGATGGGATTGGCCATAATAGTGGGCTTTATTAACATATCTGCTCAGTAGGTGTATTCACCCTAGTGGATGAATGCTACTAATTCCAGGGCCTGAGGTAGTTTGGATCTTCTAAGCTCATTTGATATTATTACAAATAAGCTACAGTATCACTTCTGTTATCACGTTCTGTCCCTATTGTAATATCATGTGGCAATCATCCCGATGCAAAACGTCACCTTTCTATTCCCTCCCTTGATGCTGTCTGCCCCACTGTTTCTTCAATAATTGCCATTTTACTCGAGATCTGCACAGATACAGGTACTCCAGCATCTGCAATCTCTTGTGACAAAATAATTTATCATTTTATATGCAAAATAGCACTGTCCTCATTCAATAAATCAGACCTAAAACTCATTTTGGGTCTACATGGTAGAAGTCATAAAAAAAAAGGACTGTTCCTCCATGACCCATAAGGAGATCTTTTATTTTATCATCCCTGATCTAGGTTTTCTTCATGGGCTACTTGTATAGCGGCATAGTTTGTGCCTAGTGGATAACATTTAACCTCAACCGACATGTTTGAATATTCCCATGTTGTATCTGATTCCCTCCACTCATGGAGGTCCTAGCTTGTCGAACGATTTTAATTTCTGTGATCTTTTAGCCAGAAAATCTGCATTTCAATGGAGTTCACTTGCAGGAATTGCCAAACCTTCATGCTTGTGCACCAATTGGGCTGATAGTTTAATTGAAATTGCTCTTACCTGAGATTAAATGGTGCCTGGTTGATTCCAGTTTGATACAACTGCCAAAGCAAGGTTTGGATGTAGGTTATTAAATCTCAACCCTATTGGCTCACCAGTACTTCACATTGTCATAAAGACGCACAGAGGAAAGATCTTTAAAAGTTCCTTCAAATCAAGTCTAGGAGGAGGGGACTAGTTTCTAAATAAAACTGCTGGCACCACTGATGAACAGTGTTAGATGTTCTATTTCTGTCAATTCCATGTGACACAAATCTACGAGTGACAACT